>NC_091435.1:223006-255786 GCF_964237555.1 Oryctolagus cuniculus | reverse complement strand
AGCTTCCTGCTGTTGAATACCCTGAGAGGCAGAAAGTGATAGTTCAAGTAGTTGGGTCCCTACTATCCCCACTGGAAACCCAGACTGAGTTCAGTGCTCCTGACTTGACCTGGCTGAGGGTTGGCTACAGCCAGCATTTGAGGAGTAGACCAGGGAATGGAAGCTCTCTCTCTCCCCTCTTCCAAATAAAAATAACCACGTAAGTAAAGTTCATGGGATGAAACTGAAGCAGTGCTGAGGTATCTTCATATATATACATATGCCTATATTAATATGTATATTAATTCATAGATATATGCCTGTATTAATAAGGACTAAAGATCTCCTGTCAACAACCTTACAATGCACCTTAAGATATCAAAGAGGAACACAGAAATCCAAAGCAATCAGAAGAAATACAACAATAAATTCCAGAGTGAAAATTAATGAAATAGAGAAAAGAAAACAATGAAACAAAAAACTGAAAATCAGTGAAATAGACAAAGCTTTAGCAAGATTGACCAAGACAAAAAGAAAAGACTTAAATTACTATCTTTACAGAAATAAAAAATATATTTAAAGGACAACTGTTGTTCAAGTTAGGAAGATAGAAATTAGCTTATTGTGTGAAATGGCATAAGGAAAACAAAGCACCTACAGAAAGTAATGCAGTAGCCTCAGAAGCAAGCTTGGTAGCAGGCCAGCATTTTACACTACAAAGTCCTACTCATACCCAAACTGTCAGTGGACAGGAGTGGAATAGGTTCTTGTCTTACCTTGGTAAATGAGGTAGCAAGGTTTAATGGGGTAGGACATCCATCAGAATGGATGGCTGCCTCTCCAGACGGAATCTGAGAGTGAGTGCCCAGTTTACACTTATACTGGGGTTTTTAAGGGAATGAGGTCCAGTACTTCTCACTTCTCCTTCCCTTCCTCCTTCTGACAGAGGGTTTGCTCTCTGTGAATCAGGTACCATTCTTCCCAGGGTTTTGCTACTCAGTGTTATCAGACTGGGCAGCCCATCTGGCAGCGCTCTCCCCTAGGGTACCTTCCCTGGGGAAGGCACTGAAGCGCAATGTTGTTATGCTGGGTAACCCATTTGGTGCTGGGCAAAGAGGATTCTCCTGGGGAGCTTTTCCTGGGGGGAGGCTGGGACCACCTGTAAAGTTACCAGGGTATGGGGCGGGACTTTGTCCTGTAAGATCCCAGGCTGCTTCCAATACATGCTTCTGGGACATTTCCTTTCTGCAGAAGCTTTGTTTTCCTTAGGCCCCTCACACACACACAAACACACACATACACACACAAACACATACAAACACACACACATGGAGGCTAATTTCTGACTTCCTACCTAACACAATAACTATTTATTTATAGTTTATTTCTTTATATTTATTATTTATATATAGTTTATTATTTATAGATTTATCTATTTTACTTGACAGCGTTACAGAGAGGCATGAGGGAGAAAAAAGGAGGGAGAGGGGGAGGGGGAGGGGGGGAGGGAGAGGGAGGGAGAGAGAGAGAGATCTTCCATCTGCTGGTTCACCCCCCAAATGGCCCCAATGACTGGAGCTGGGTCAGTTTGAAGCCAGGAGCTTCCTCTAGGTCTCCCAGGTGTAGGGCTGCAAGGACTTGGGCCATCTTCCACTGTCAGGACTTGAACCAGCGTCCATATGGCACCATGGTGCTGGTGCTGCAGCCCAGTATTTTACATGACCAAGTCCTGCCCAGACCCCCATTACTTTATAAGTAGACTCAGCCCTCCCCTCAAGGAAAGTTCCCCAGGATAACCCTTTCTGCTGTGGCCAAGAGGGATATCCAGTCTGACAAAGTTCCTGCTCAGAGGTTCTTGTTTGCACACAAGAAAGAATTTTGTGAGACAGTAGCAGTAAGCACGCTACCCAAGTTTAACTAAGAGAGTTACACTTGAGAGATCAGGAAGGTCTCTCAGTAAAGGACTAAGAGCTCAGTCTGTATTCAGACAAGAGTTTTTAAGAGTATGAGTCCCCATCTCTCCCCTCCTCCCTCTTCTGGAGTATTGCTGAGTGGAAGGCTTTCCGGGTGTGGAATTCCCAAAAACCCTCAGACATGAAAGCTCCCTTGGTATAGGGTAGGGGACTCTCCTAAGCTGTCCCAGAGATAGGGCTGACACCTATCTAGCAGGGCTGCTGAACAGAGCAATTACTTCCAATGTCATCGCTGCTCTGCTTTCAGGGCTGTTTCCTCATTCCATCCCCAAAAAAATTCATTTTTAAAGAAAGTTCCCATTTTCTTCGGTCCCTCTTACACACAGGCTAGGGTCTATCTAGCTACCTTCATAATAACATTGAGTAAGAAAACCGTGAGAGGGATTTTACCCATTTCATACCCAGCAAACCTTTGTCCAGAAGAGGGTGGGAACAAGGAGAAATGGTGGGAAGAACTGGACCTTACACATCCAAGTCTGAATGCACACTGCTCATAGCTTTCAGTGCTTCCCTGAGATGCCTGCCTGATTGGTCAGATGTATTTTTTTTTTTCATTAAACTTGACTAACATGTTTATTGTTACTCTGTCCCATGTGTGAATTCTTTCTTGTGTGAAGCCAAGAACCTCTACATCTCTGGTAACACTAAGAGTATATGTACACCAACCAATTAGATAACCTAGAGGAAATGGGCACATTCCCAGAAAGACACAAACTATCAACTGGGACCCGACTCAAGAAGAGACAGAAAACCTGTAAAACAACTAAATGGTTAGTGGAGATGTGTGGAGTAGGTTCTTGTCTTCATGCAAGAAAGAATTCAGATGTGAGACAGAAAGCAGCGGTAATGGGGCAGCATCCATCTGAATAGATGGCACAGAGTCCAACAGAGAGAGAGTGCCCAGTCACTCAGACTGGGGAAAGCAAGGTTGCATGGTTTAGTGGAGAGAATGCACCTGGCAGGCCAGGCGGGCGGCCCAAGACAGCTAAGAGCTGAGTGCAGCCAGTGTTCAGACTGCGGCCGATAAGGGAACAGAGTCCAGTTCCTCCTGCACTTCTCCTTCCCCCCTCCCCTCTCCTCCAGGACAGAGGGGTTGTTGAGTGTGAATTAGGTGAAATCCCTCTCAAGGTTTCACTACTCAGGGCTGTCAGAGCAGAAGTGTTTCCACTTCCCTGAGGGCACCCTGGGAGAGGCTGTGAAGGTTTGATTCCCTGATGTTATCAAGCTGGGTAACCCATTTGGTGCTGGTAAGAGAGGATTCTCCTGGGGCGCTTTCCCTGGCAGAAAGGCTGAAACTATCTGTAAAGTTACTGGGCCATGGGCAGGACGTTGTAGTGTAAAATACCAGGCTCCTTCCAAAGTGTGCTTCCAAGGCTGTTAGCTTACTCTCTGAAGAAACCTTTGTCTTCTTCAGGCCCCCTACATACATGGGCTGATTTCTAACTTCCTACCTAACAATTTTACTGACTATTTAAAGATAAATTAATCCCAAGCCATTCCTAAAAAGAGGGAGTCCTCATTTCATGAGCTCAGTACTGCCAGACACCAAAACCAGAGACATCTGCTGCACAACAATATTAACACAACTTACTCATAAACCGAATCCAGCAACATACAGTTATACAGCAGGATCAAATGGAGTTTGTTCAAGAAATCCAACACTGGCCTAACATGTGAGGAATCAATATGATAAACCATATCAACAGAATATAAACTGCATGATTCTACCAATAGACACAGAAAAAGCTTAAGATCCAACAGCACAGGAAGAGAAGGAAAGAGACTCAACCTTCTAAAAGGCACCTACAAATACCCCATGGCTAGCATCATACTTCACGGCTACCTCCCTGTAACGTCAGCCACACTGGGCAAAGGGGCAGAGACTACACAAGATATGAACACCAGGAGGATATGGGACACTTTAGGGTCCCTCTGCACCCCATTCAATAGTGAGGCCAGTCAGAGCTGTGCTGACCACCAAAGATAATGGACTGACGTCACCCATTTGTGGAGCTGGATGGCATCTCCGGTGATGGTAGGTCATTCCAAGCTGAGAAAGGCTGAAGGGGCCTTTCCTCCAAGTCAGGGAGGATGGCTCGTGTTTCACAAGCTGGAGCTGATGGCAGTCTGAAAGGGCCTCCCTGGTAGGCAGTGCAGACTTGGTTGAGAAGCACTTCTGCCCCGAGCCAAGGCACAGGCAGACGTGCTCAGAAGCTGTGTCGACAGGGCTTGAACCACAGCCCCGCTGGAGCCAGGCGCCAGAGCGGCCCAGGTTTCCTGTCTGACTTGGAAGCAAAGCAGATGTCTGGGGAGAGTCCCTTGGGTCACTAGGGCCAAGGGAAGCCTGGTGGTGATCATCCTGCAGTGGTGAATTAGAAACTAAGGCAGGCCGGCGCCGCGGCTCACTAGGCTAATCCTCCACCTTGCAGCAACAGCACACCGGGTCCTAGTCCCGGTCGGGGTGCCGGATTCTGTCCCGGTTGCCCCTCTTCCAGGCCAGCTCTCTGCTGTGGCCAGGGAGTGGAGTGGAGGATGGCCCAAGTGCTTGGGCCCTGCACCCCATGGGAGACCAGGAAAGTACCTGGCTCCTGCCATCGGATCAGCGCGGTGCGCCGGCCGCAGCGTGCTGGCCACGGCGGCCATTGGAGGGTGAACCAACAGCAAAGGAAGACCCTTCTCCCTCTCTCACTGTCCACTCTGCCTGTCAAAAAAAATAAAATAAAAAAATAAAATAAAAAAATAAAAAAAGAAACTAAGGCAGTCCTGAGTCCATGTCTCCCTGAAGCCAACTCATCTTCTCTACCCTTTGTGCATAGGGCTATGTAGCACCTGAGATTGTTCAATACCCCCAGGGGCCAGCACTGTGGCATAGTGGGTAAAGCCACTGCCTACAGTGCCCACATTCCATATGGGCACTGGTTCGAGTCCCAGCTGCTCCACTTCTGATCCAGCTCTCTGCTATGGCCTGGGAAAGCAGTACAAGATGGCCCAATTCCTTGGGCTCCTGCACCCGTGTGGGAGACCTGGAAAAAGTTCCTGGCTCCTGGCTTCAGATCGGTGCAGCTCCAGCTGTTGTGGCTGACTAGGGAGGGAACCAGCGGATGGAAGACTTCTCTCTCTCTCTCTCTGCCTCTCCCTCTCTCTCTGTGTAACTCTGACTTTCAAATAAATAAATATATTTTAAAAAAAGGATACCCCCAAAATTGGTTAGAGAAATTGTTATAGAATACCCAAACTGAGTCCACTTGTCTCACCGCAAGCCAATTTTTGACACTTGGGTGGTGGAAGAAATGAAGTTTGTTTGCAATGCACTGAGCAAAGGGTCAGGCAGCTATTGCAAAAGTCCCAAACTCTCCACGGGTTGAAACAGTAAATCTTGAAGTGCGAGTTGAGCAGTGCATGATCAGTTGTGTGGGGGCATCTGGTTGGTCCACAGTGTGCACGGCCTTCCTTTGTGGGTTAGTGATTGAGGCAGTATCTTTTAAAATGGCAAAGGTGGGTTAGGTCTGTCTGGGTCTCTGTGGAGATTGGGTGTTACTTTGTTTCATCAGGGCCTGTGAGTTCCTGCCAAGGGTGGGAACCTCCAGCCCACGGGTTGTATTAGGCCCATAAAATCACTTGGTCTGGCCCTGTCACGGCAATTCAGTGAATCTATAGCAGGCTAATTCTTTTTTGTTTGTTTGTTTGTTTTGTTTTTGTTTTGACAGGCAGAGTGGACAGTGAGAGAGAAAGACAAAGAAAGGTCTTCCTTTGCTGTTGGTTCACCCTCAAATGGCCCCCGCGGCCGGCATGCTGCAGCCGGCACACCGCGCTGATCCGATGGCAGGAGCCAGGTACTTCTCCTGGTCTCCCATGGGGTGCAGGGCCCAAGCACTCCCTGGCCACAGCAGAGAGCTGGCCTGGAAGAGGGGCAACCAAGACAGTATCCGGTGCCCTGACTGGGACTAGAACCCGGTGTGCCAGCGCCGCAAGGCGGAGGATTAGCCTAGTGAGCCGCGGCGCTGACCGCAGGCTTTTTTTTTGACAGGCAGAGTGGACAGTGAGAGAGAGAGACAGAGAGAAAGGTCTTCCTTTGCCGTTGGTTCACCCTCCAATGGCCGCCGCGGCCGGCGCACTGCGGCCGGCGCACCACGCTGATCCGACGGCAGGAGCCAGGTACTCATCCTGGTTTCCCATGGGGTGCAGGACCCAAGTACTCGGGCCATCCTCCACTGCCCTCCCTGGCCACAGTTAGAGCTGGCCTGGAAGAGGGGCAACTGGGACAGAATCCGGCACCCCGACCGGGACTAGAACCCCGTGTGCCAGCGCGGCAAGGCGGAAGATTAGCCTAGTAAGCCGCGGCGCCGGCCCGCAGGCTAATTCTTAAGTTGATTATTTTGTACGGCCTGAGAATGATGTTATAAATGTCCAAATGGCCCTTGACAGGTAAGACTCCCTACCCTGTTAGACTCTCAATAAAGGCTAATGTCAAGATATTAACTATAGGGGGATTTGAGTCTTGATGATTTAAGGTCTTGATTATTTTTAAGATTATTATTTATTTATTTGACAGGTAGAGACATTGAGACATTGAGAGATACAGAGAGAAAGGTCTTCCTTCCGTTGGTTCACTTCCCAAGTGACCGCAATGGCCGGAACTGTACCAATCTGAAGCCAGGAGCCAGGTGCCTCCTCCTGGTCTCCCACGCGGGTGCAGGGGCCCAAGCACTTGGGCCATCCTCCACTGCTTTCCCAGGCCACAGCAGAGAGCTGGACTGGAAGAGGAGCAGCCAGGACTGGAAGAGGAGCAGCCAGGACTGGAACCGGCGCCCATATGCGATGCTGGGGCCGAAGGCAGAGGATTAACCTAGTGTACCACGGCACCGGCCCCAAGGTCTTGGTTCTTGCTGTACCCTCGAGTCACTCCTATAATGTATAAGCTACTCTTCACCAAGGAACTGCAGATTGAGGGAGAGATACTGGATAAAGTCTAATCAAAGATGTGTGGTGGGGACTCAGCTTAGGTTGAGCCAGAAGGGGTGGCTGCCTCCCAGGACTCCACCTCTGCTACGACTTCTGTGTCCCCAAGCCCCAGCAGTCCCCACTGTTATCCAGCTCCAAGACCCTCCCGCGGACCCAGTGCAAAACGAAAACACCAGGTCCCTTGTCCAAAAGTTACTAAGGACTTCAAGATGGTAATGACAGAGTGACAGGATGAGCATGGGTATACAGAACATACATAAAATAATTAAAAATAAGTATGTATTAAGCTATTTTAAGATATATGTTAGTTTGACATAAGTGAAGCCATTTTGAATAAGATGATGCAATTTCAGTAAAGTGTTATATGACTGTGGTAAGTAAGTTCTTGGAAAGCTGTTAACTTATAACCTCCCTTCCATAAGTCAGAAAGTAGGATTGATAAGAGGAAAAAGAGTTGTTTTGCACCAAAAACTTGTTTTGACATGGATATAAAAGAAGATCCAAGCACCAACAAGCAGGCCTATTCCACAGAGCCTCTCCACATGAGTCTCAGGGACAGTACAGACCCTGGCTGAGCTACTGAAGGACTTGGTCTCTCCCAGTCTGAAAAGCAGATTGGTGCCAGTAACCCAACTTGGTGAGAGCAGCAGTTTCAGTCTGGTCAGCCAGTTTTGCAAGGAAGGCAGTGCTCAGGCATCAGCTTTGGAGGCACAGTCCAGCATGAGATCGCACACCAGAGCTCCCAGACTAGGACCACAGATACCAAGCAAGCCAGCCCGATGGGGCTGTAATGCAGACCGCCACACACAATGACCATCTGGCACTCAGACTGGCTCATTAACCTGTACTAAGACTCTGTGCACCTAAGTCTGTGTGATAAGATTCCTTCTCTGTAACTTCCCTTTTCTATAAATAATAACACTGTCACTTAGATTATGTGACACTGTGTGTGTGAGATATCTTGGTGTGAATAGAAAGTATAAGAGTTACTGTGCCTTGGAGTATTGTGTCCCACAACTAGCCCCTTCTCAGAAGCCTAAGAACCTGTGCTTACATTCAGCAGCCCACAACCAACAGTCGCAGCCTTAGCGGAGACTCGGGAGCTCCCCCTTGTGGAGACTCACCGCCAGTCCCATTAACTCTCAGGAGACTGAAGAGATGGCGTAAGGCGCACTGGCCACAGTGTGGACTAAGGCTGGCTCCTTTCCCCATGTCTGCTCCCGGTGCCTATGTCTGCTCCTTCTGGGGTGCTCCCAAGCCACCCCAAGACCGGCCCACCTTTCCCCATCCCTGTTATGCACACTCTCAGGGACCTGACTGGTTCCCCTGGCTCCCATATGCCTTGCACTGTCCAGACACCTTCCTGAGACTTCCACAGGGTGTGGGGTCTCCTGCTGCAAACCCCACTGATGACCCCATTGATGTCCCTACTGCCATCAAGATGTGCCTAGTGCCTCCTCCCGCCTGTCCACTGGCCGTTCTGGGTGGCCCGTACCCTCCCTGGCTTGGCCTCCTTCTCAGGCATTCTACTGCGGGTTCCGGTTTCCTGTTTAGGATAATGCAGAGGCCTCCCCAAAGAGAACAAACTGCCCCCCTAAAAAAGCCTGCAAAGCATTCAATAGCAGCAGCTACTGACGCCTGTCTGACTAGCAGAAGGGCAGCGCAGTCATCTCATCTTGAAGGGGGCTAGGCAGCGAGTTAGGGAATAAAAGAGCAGGAAGATTCTCCGCAGCTGCTGTCCTTAGCTGTGCACCCTAACTCCACCCCTTTGCATGCCGATTCAGCACACTGACTTCCAGTGTTGTACCAAGAGGATGCCATGAGTGTACGGAAGCCCTGAGCTCCATGTGGAGATGCCATAAAGAAGTTCCCAGAGGACATGAGGCACACTGAACCCTACCCACATCCGCCCTGTCTGTATATCCAATTAGCGTGCCAGCCCTACCCCATGAAAGGTGCTCTGGACTGGGTCTGGAAGTCTCTGTCTCTCATGGTGAGCAAATCTCTTTGTGGGGTTGGCCACACACCTGAATGTACTCACTTTCTCTTTAAACAAAGCCTGCTCCCACTTCTGCACTTCACTTATCTCTACTTGGAATTCCTATTCAGAGCCCGGGCTGAAACCACCGCGAGCTGTCCCCACAATCCAGCGGGCCCATGTGGCTTGGGCGCCGGCTGGCAGGCCGCTTCCTCCGCCCCTGGAGCAGCCTCGTGCAACCCTCCTCCTTATCCGAGAAAACTCATGACCTTCAGTTTTTATGAGAAAATTACATAAAAAGCACATCTGGGCTTTACCTTGATTAGATTAAATATTACAATATAACCAGATTTCCTGATACCACGGTCTTGGATGAAGATAGTCTGAGTATTTCGACCTAATCCACTCCCGGAAATTCCCTTCTTAAAACCACCAGGTAGCCTTTTTTTCAGAGACAGTAAGTAGCCATCCGTTTTCTAAAAAAAAAAATACCCATCATGTGAGAAACCCGCGCCCCCCGCCCCCAGGACCCACCTTTCTGGGCCAAACCAAGGCGGTCGAGGGAGAGGACGGAGGAAAGTTCATTGTCTTGGGATTTGCGGATCCCAACCAGCCTCTGACCACTTGGCGACAGTGCCCAAGACTTAACGTCGTCGGGCTGCGTCGCGGGCCTGGCTCTCGGATTCTGCCCCGAATAACCCTCACCTCCACCTTCTCACAGACCTGCTGCCCTCACCAGCCCTCGGCCTGTGAAGCGGAAGCAGCCACGGCAAGCCCGTTTCCAGAAGAGCCCACGAAGCGGTCCCAGCACGCACCCCTGACCACACAAGGCGCCCCACGAGCCCCAGGTGCCCACGGGCCGGCGCCCTCAGCCGCCAGCTTCCCCAACTTCCGTTCTTGGCTGCCCGAAGGGGTGGGCATACGTATGTGCTGGGCCAACCGCAGCTCCCCTCCCTGGTGATTGGCCCAGGGACAAGCACGTGACCCAAGACGGCCGGAAGTTCCCTACTCTGGCGGCCTGGTGCTCCCGGGAGCTGCTGGTCCAGGCTGAGGGTGGAGGGGGCCGTGGCCCTCCCGTCCCCGGGCGTGCGCCGCATCCGCACCTGGGTCCCGCAGGTGTTCTGTCATCTGACGGCGCGGGCCGGGCACGCGCGGGAGGGAGTCTGCACTGAGGTAGAACTCTGCTCACGTCTGGCACTACAGTGTCAGGACGCTGGTTTCTGGGGCGAATTCCCCCAGGACTGGGCCGGCAGTTTTCCCTCAGCCGGAGCGGGGTTTGCGTGTGGAGCGACCGCACCGTCAGACGCCTGACTGCCATCGGCTTTATTGCACTACGACAGACGCACCTAAGGACGGGCAAGCTTTGGAACATGCGCGCGTTTGGATGCGACCGAAGCCTTCATGATGCTGCAGGGGAACTGGGCAGCTCCGTCTTCTCTGGGTCAGGATTCTCGCAGCTGCGCAGTGTGTGCCGCACGTGTTCGTGACTCAGAGTGGACTTTCCTGAAGGTGTATTACCGAGAGGCCTGGGACCAGTCAGCCTACGCATTGCCTAAGACAGCAGAAGTAACCATGTGAGCTGAGTAAAACAGCTCCTGCAAAGAGGCCTTCAATTTCTCACTCACAAAGCAAATCAGGCTTCCTAATGAGCTACACCACTGCTGGAAGGCTCAGCCCTACGCAGCCTGCAAGCCCTTGCCCTTTGCTTCCCTAAGCCGCCTTCATTCCCGCCTGGCTGCTTTCTCTCTCACTCCTGTTCAAAGAACTCGTGGCAAGCAGTGGTAACCATAGCGACGAAGGCCATAAATTCTTGGAAGTCACATTCGCCGTCTCCATCATTGTCCAGTGTTTCCATGACTTTATCCACAACCTCCTGCTCTTTGATTTCCTAGGAGAGAAGAGAATTTGTCCAACTTGTTTAAATGGAATATAGAGCCATCAAAAACATGACTAAAGGTTGCACAACTCTGATGTTTTGTATCAGATACGACTAGAATGCAAAATCCTAGAAAAGATTTCTTCTGTGACCAGGGAACTGTTGGCCAGGCACAGACCTTGGGGCTTGTACCTTTTCTTCCACTTTACTTTATAGGTGCAGTGGGACTTGAGTTACTTGAAAAGACTGAATGGAACAACCAAGATATGAAAAACTGTAGGTTGTCATACGCAAAACAAAACACCTGAAGCTGGAAAGAAGGAACACAGTCTAGATCAGTCCAAGCAAATGTCTTGAAAGAAACAAATGAACTTTTGGCTTTCCTAAGTTTTTCCTGTGTCTGTGTATGTGCTAGTCCCTATAGTAAAGGCCTCCAGTGGATTTTAATGCTCTGTAAGTTTGCTTTGTTGCTAAAATAATTCTCGGGAACATGTGCTGAATTTCTTAACTCCTCCCATTCTTTTTCCCACTTGAGTTGCTTTCTAAGTGTTAGATATTTTCCTGACATTTCCTGTGTAACACCAAAGCCAAATGAATGGTGTGATTGATACAGAGTCTCAGAGCAACAAACAACAGTGTATGGCTACAAACATGGTGTAAAGAATGTGGCACTGGGCCCTGAAGAAGAGCATAATATACGTGTGTATATTAACAAAGCCTCAGGACAGGAAAGTTTGGCCACAAGGAGTCATTGCAGTGTCCAGTGGCTGCCTTGAGTACAGAAGACTGAAGGTATAAACTATTCTGATTCTAAGCAGCCACAAAAAGATGGATGGGAACATTGTATTAATTTCAATTCTATCATAAAGTTGCCTCCACACTGAAATTTCCTTGATCAAACCAGGCCAAGGGCCGGCACTGTGATGCAGTGCTGGCATCCCATATGGGCGCTGGTTCGAGTCCCGGCTGCTCCACTTCGGATCCAGCTTTCTGCTATGGTCTGAAAAAGCAGTGGATGATGGCCCAAGTCCTTGAGCCCCTGCACCCACATAGGAAGACCTGGAGGAAGCTCCTGGCTCCTGGGTTCTGATCAGCACAGCTCTGGCCGTTGCAACCAATTGAGGAGTGAACCAGCAGATGAAAGACTTCTCTCTCTCTCTCTCTCTCTCTCTCTCTCTGCCTCTCCTACTCTGTGTAACTCTAACTTTAAAATAAATAAATAAATCTTTAAAAAACCCCAGGCCAAAGAATGTTCATGAAAAACCTTGATATGATTACTTTGATTTTATCATTTATAAATTGTGATTTCCGTATGCTAAGCTTTTTTATGTTCTAAAATCAATATATTAATAATAGTAGCTTCTGTTTGTTAAGCATGTGAAACACACTGTCTCTTCTCATCCTTATCATAGTCCCTTTTGTAGAAGAAAAAAAAACAATTTTTAATTGGTTATTCAGAAGGCAGAATTGGTGGGACTGGAAAACTGGTCATGTGGGTGGAATAGCTGTTATATTTTGAACTTGAATACCTAGGAAAACCAGTCTCAGAATCAGATTTGGAGACTGCCTAGAAAGCCTGTCAGCATGTTTCCCTCTTGGGTGGTGGGGGGGACATTAACAGTGCTGGAGGGTCACAGGGAATGGGGACAGAAGAACCCCAACCATCCTTCCAGACAACAAACAATGTTTTGTTGTTGGAAACCAGCAGTGTTGCTCTGCACTGAGAGACTCAGCTAGTGCAGGAGGGTGGTTCCCCATCACCATGCAGCAGGGCCCTACCCCAGTATCTTCTTCAGGTACTAGTACTTTGATTTCTCCTGTGTGTGACTGGTCATATTGATGCCCAGAAAATTCACTGATGGCAAAAATCCCACCCTACCTGTGCACATGACCACTGTTTCAACCTGTGATCCAGCCTTAGTTCTGGCATTGTGGGAATCAGGTTCTGGGTGGATTACAGTTCACTTCCATGAGGGAATGAGGCTGGTGGGCAGTAGAAGCAATGGGCAGCTGATCCAAGGGTAGTGGACACAGAAGGAAGGAAAGTGAATCTTTCATGCCAGTGTCTGGATTTCTACCATACACCAGAACAGGAGCTGCATGGAGAAGGATAGGGCTCATCAGGAGCCCTTGTGCAGCTTCCTAAATAGGAGCCCAAACTAAAGGCAGTTTCTTGCCAACATCCCTTACTCCACAGAGGTGCCTGTAAGGCCTCAGGGCTTCCACAGTTTGTGCACAGGCCTGCTCATGGCCTCAATCAAGTCAGTCACAGTCAACCATTGATGGACCAGGCTGGATGCCTTGAAAGTAGAGGCCATTGACTTGTATTGACTTGTATCTCTCACAGTGTTGGATTATTGAGGGATCAGTAAATGTTTACCAAATGAATGTCTGGCACTTTTTATCTCCGTGGTAAATAGTAAACATCTAGCTAAAGCCAAAATATATCCTCTCCCCCAAGCAGAAGTTTATTAGCTTGCTTATATGTTCACTTTGGCCAATGGTAAGTCATGAGTATTTTTTCATCCCATTCTGCTATCATTATCATTTGTAAGTCCTTAGATTTTCAGAGAAAGGTCAACATGATTGGGAATATTTACTTCTACAGCAGTGTTTCCTGATGGGCTGTTGTGCCCACGCCAGGTGACAAGAAATTGAAAACAAAGAGGCCCATCCAAGTGAGTCTGCATACAATGAGGACTCAGTAGTGCAAAGAGGTTCTAGAAGCAACCCAGGTATCCCAAGACAGAACTGGAATCACCTTCAGAGCAGCTCAGAAAAGAAAGTGCAAAGTCATTCTATAAGACAGAAGAAGGGATAAGCTGTAGCAAGACTCACCTCTAAAAAATGCGAAAGCTCATTGTTGATGAGCTCCTTTAGCTCAGATTTCTTCAGCTTGTGCTTGTCGCCCTCCCTTCCCGAATACTGATGGAAAACATCAATGAGGGCTACCATGGCCTTCTCCAGCTCAGACATCCTAGGAGTCTGCAAAGGAAAGATGCCTTCTCATGCTTTGTCCTTGTTTGTACATAACACACTGAACACGTCAGCCATGCAGAGGGGGTAGTAGACTGGCCTTAGTACATCTGTCCGGCCCTTGAGCAGGTGAGTGTCACCTGGAGGTGCATTCTGGGAAATCTGCACATTTATGACGTTCTTCCTCTTTGCTTGTTAGATCCACCTCCCACATGTCCCTTTCTGTGTCCCTGTGGTCTGCAAGGATGAGTCCCAAGCCTGCTGGCTTCTGGTTGGTCTGGGCCAAAGGGAAACTTAAGAAAAAACTGAGAGCCAAAGCTGCAGGAACGTTCAGGGATTGATGCCTGCTTCTTTCCTCATAGGCTGCTCTCTGCCCTTGCAGGCTCCGGGGTGAGGAGACACAGAACAGGTGAGCAAAGCATCAACTGCCAGTTGATAGGGTTAATCAGCAAGCAGTCAGGTGATGAGGAGCAAAGTAATAGCAATCAGCAGCTGGACAATATCCTATTCATATAGCAGTAACACATATTGTCTAGGAATAAGAAAAACCAAGTCCCGGTAAAAGACTATAGAACATGAAATGTAGGAACTTGTTTTCTTTGAATATATAAATTAAAGTCATTTTTCATAAAAATGTTAACGAAGTTTTTTGGTGATGTGTGAGGAACCTGACAAAGTAGCTATAAAGCTAATCTGAAAAATAAATGTGCCACAATTTGTTTGGAAAATAAGGGACAGGCTCTTTGTGTAGTGGTTAAGATACTGCTTGGGAGCTGACATCCCAGTTTGGAGTATGCACTTTACAGTCCTGACTCCACTGCTGATTCCTGCTAATGCACCACTCCTGATTCCAACTTCTTTTTTTTTTAAAGGTTTATTTTTTATTTATTTGAAGGGAAAAGTTACAAAGAGGAGGAGAGGGAGGAGGAGGAAGAGAGAGAAAGAGAGAGAAAGAGAGAGAGAGAGAGAGAGAGAGAGAGAGAGAGAAATATCTTCCATCTGCTTGTTCACACTCCAAATAGCCGCAGCAGCTGGGGCTGGGCCAGTCTGAAGCCAGGAGCCAGGAGCTTCTTCTGGGTGTTCCATGTGTGTGCAGGGGCCCAAGGACTTGGACCGTCCTCTGCTGCTTTCCCAGGCCATTAGCAGGAAACTGGATTGAAAGTGGAGCAATCAGGTCTCCAACTGATTCCCTTACGGGATGACGGCATCACAGGCGGAGGCTTAGCCTACTACACCACAATACTGACCTCTGATTCCAGCTTCTTGCTAATGCATGCCCTGGGAGGTAGCAGGTGGTAGCTCAAGTAGTTGGGTAGCTGCAAGCACATGGAAAACCCAGATGGAGATCCTGGCTCCTGGCTTCATTTGGCCCCGCTCCAGCTGTTGCAAGCATTAGAGGAGTGAACCAAGAGGTGAGCATGCTTGGTCACTCTCTGCCTTTCAGATTATTTAAAAGAAAGAAGAAAGAAAAATAACAATGAAGGGCATTTGATTTACCAGAAATAAAAATATATCCTAGGTTTTATGATTAAACTGCTGTAATCCTGACACAGGAGTAGACAGTGTGCAGCAGGACCACAACTTGGGTGTTTCGTGGACGGACCTCCTGCATTGAGGGGGAAGCGGAACGTGACTTACTCATTTCTGTGCCTGGACAAATGCAGGGATAACAGTTTCTCTGCAGGGGCTGGCTCTGTGTTATAGTGGGGTAAAGCCGCCATCTGTAGTGCCAGCACCCCATGTGGACGCCAGTTTGAGTCCCAGCTGCTCCACTTCCAATCCGGCTCCCTGCTAATGTGCCTGGGAAAGCAGTGGAAGATGGCCCAAATCCTTGGGCTCCTGCACCCACGTGGGAGACCCAGAAGAAGCGCCTGGCTCCTGGCTTTGGATGGGCAAAGCTCCAGCCATTTCGGCTGTTTGGGGAGTGAAACAGCGGGTGGCAAACATCTCTCTCTCTGCATCTGCTTCTCTATAAGTCTTTCAAATAAATCTTTTTTTTTTTTTTTTAGGAAAAAATGTTCTTTGTAACTTAGTATATAGTCATTGTTTTAAAAGAGTTTCTCTGCAGAAATCAAAGTAAGAAGCTTCCTACTTCTCTCACAACAGGTATCTCATACCATGGTTTGCAACAGAATATCTGGTCAATCATCGCTGTGTATCATATTTTGTAAGAATGGATTATCAGTTGGTTCACAAAACTGAGATGGTTAGGCAGAGAAATTTATCAAATGTTGGCCTTGAGTTCTAATCATTAAATAAGAACCTCAAAGACTGATGCTGTGGCCTAGTGAGTAAAGCTGCTGCCTGCGGTGCTGGCATCCCATATGGGCACTGGTTCGAGTCCCAGCTGCTCCACTTCTGATTCAGCTCTCTGCTATGGCCCAGGAAAGCAGTGGAAGATGGCCCAAGTGCTTGGGCCCCTGGACCCACATGGCAGACTGGGAAGAAGCTCCTGGCTCCCGGCTTCAGACTGGCCCAGTGGCCATTGTGACCATTTGGGGAGTGAACCAGCAGGTGGAAGATCTTTCTCTCTCTGCCTCTCCCTTTGTCCCTCTAACTCTGCCTTTCAAATAAATAAATAAATCTTTAAAAATAAAAACGAAGAACCTCTGCACTATCATAATTTAAAATGTTTTAAAATTACATGTTGTTAAAAATCATTCCCATCTTGCATATGTCATCTCTTAAAAATCAGTGTAAATGTTTTGCTCTTAAGTCCCTAACAATCTGATATATCACAGGTGGATAGAACCATTTATATACATTGAAATATTTACACTTCCTACTTTTTTAAAAAGATTTATTTATTTTATTTGAAAGTCAGAGTTACACAGAGAGAAGAGAGGCAGCGAGGCAGAGAGAAAGAGAGAGAGAGAGGTCTTCCATCTGATGATTCACTCCCCAATTGGCTGCAATGGCTGGAACTGCACCAATCTGAAGCCAGGAACCAGGAGCTTCTTCTGGGTCTCCCACATGGGTTCAGGGGCCCAAGGACCTGGGCCATCTTCCACTGCTTTCCCAGGCCACAGCAGAGAGCTGGATTGGAAATGGAGCAGCCAGTTCTGGAACCGACACCCATATGGGATGCCAGCGCTTCAGGCCAGGGCGTTAACCTGCTGTGCCCCTACTTCCTACATTTTTATTCTTTGCGCTCAAGTTTTCAATTGATAATCTATATTTTTTAAGGAATAAAATAATCTTTGCATCATACTGATGTTTCCTTCTCAAAGTCTGTGATAATTTGGGGAAGGGGTAATTAAATTATGTAAGTGTATGAGATTTTTTTAAAAAAGGGAAAACATAAAATAAATATTCCATATCTTAGGGAACTCCATAAGATGTATTTTTCTTGGAGCAGGTGTTTGGTTCAGCAGTTCAGACACTGCCTGGGACAGCTGCATCCCATACTGAGAGCCGGGGTGCAGTCCTGGGCCCACTTTCAGTTCCAGCTTCCTGCTCATGGCACACTGGGAGGCGGCAGCAGTGACTCCTGCACTTGCTTCCTGCCACACACATGGGAGAACCGGATCGAGTGCTGGGGTTCTGTGAGCATTTGGAGAGTGATCCAGCAGACAGAAGATCTACGTCTGTCTGTCTCTAGCTCACTCCCTCTAACTAAAATAAATGAATAAAGTACAGTTTTCTTCACAACCACATTACAAATTAACTTAAATTTTTTCCTGTTAAATCCTTCCTTTTGAGTTCAGAAATAGCTGATGGCTTATAGCATACCTTTTAAGAGAAATGGGAATAAGCATCTATTTTTTTCCTTGCTTAATTCTGTGAATGTTTTACATTAGTCTTTTTATATAAAAACAAAAGCACTTTTGGACCCTAACTCCTTAAAAAGGCACATTACACATAAGGTGAGTGTTCCTCTGATGCAGGTTTTCTCTCCACAAGAAACTGAAGACTTAGGGAAGTTAAAACCCACTTTCTTCGACCTAATCCATAATTTGTAAAGACTTCTCAGCTGTTGTGTGATTTCTGGGTGTTGTTCAGGGGTACTTGGGGACCCTGGCATTCAAAGTTGAAGGAAACTAGGAAACCAACCCAGGGCTGAGGGAGGAGGAACAGGAGGGGTGAAACACCTGTGACAGGCGGTGAGCCAGCATTAGGTTCTCCAGGATTCTCAGCCCCAGAGAAAGCGAAAGCTTCCTCTCCCAAGAGTTCGGGAAGAGTCAGTACTTGCAGTGCCTCTGGGGAAATGCCACTAGACCTGGGGTTTCTCTCAACTGTAGAAATCACAGCACAGGCACAAGCACTGCTGGCTTAGTGTTGAGGTAACCAAATGCCCACAGAGCTGAACAAGATCAACAGCAAAGTCAAGGTTAACACAGGTGATGCCACGGAAGCTCGAGAAATGCCGCCGTTATCTCAGAAGCCCAGAGTTCCCAGTCTTTGCAACTCTGCCACCCCCACCCCGATCCCCAAGAAATGAGCAGTTTTGTCCTGAGTGTCCTCACCTCCTCCCGGTCACCTCTTGCTGCAGGCGTCCTCTCTCGGCTGCGGCGTCCGAGTGGTGGCTGAGGCTCGCAGCCTCTTATCCCTTCCTTCCAGGGAGGACAGGGCGGAGGACTGTTGCAGTCCCACTGCAGCCGAGGCAGCCAATCAGGGCTGAGGGCGGAGGCGGCAGGGCAGCCAGGCCTGCACACAAGGCCGCATTGACCAAATGCTCCCCCCGCCCCCACCACACTTGCTGGGAAGCCAAGATCACACAGGGACTAAGGAAGAAAGAGGGCCTATGAGGCAGGAAGTGGGGAGTCAGCTTTTTGTGTTTAATTTTTTTTACATATTATATGAATATTGATGTTTCTCTAAAAGCGAGGTTGGGGGTAGGGAGAGGAGAGGGACATGGATTAATTGACTCAAACAAAGCAAATGTACAGCCAAGAAGGAGAGGCTTCGCGCACAGCTGAATGTAAGAGATGAAGTGGCCGTGGGCTGGTTTCCAATGAAGAGGCCAGCGAGCTGCTTCTGTCTGCCAGCCGCTCCTGGTCTGGCCTCTGGGGACATTAGTATGGCAGTGGTCAGCTCTGGGCCAAACGGCACCTCAGAAAAGCTGCGGGGCCCAGTGTCTGCAGGGACTCAGTGCGTGTTTGGGAAAGTCCTTGTTCAAGTCTCTTAGACAGAGAACATGCACCCGTGGAGCCCAGGCCTCCACCTGCACCCTAACTGAAAGGCCACCGACTGTCACGGCTGCACAGAATTTTGGAAACATCCTCTCCGAAGGCTGTTTTCAGAGGTGTAGAGAGAATGCCTCCCATAGAGGCCTCCACAAGCCATGGGAGAGTCACGTCCAGACTTCCTGCTGCCATCTTCACATGTGGAAACTGTGGGGAGCAACTGGGAGCAACTCAGACTAGACTAAGTTACTGGAATTAAGACTTATTCTATGCATCTGCTCTCCCACAATATGGCGCTGGGAGAGGAGCAAACAGCTTCTACCCAGCTGCCTCTCACCAACTTGACAAGCTGCAGGACCTGCTCCTGATTGGAGGAGAGCAGCGTACTCGGCGTGTGGGTAGCAGAGTTGGGATTGGTGGAAGAGGACTATAAAGGAGGAGAGAGACAACACGCACCAGGAACATCTATCTGAAGGAACATCTAAGGGGAACACCTGTGCAGCCCCCGAGAGAGCCGGCCGGCGGTGTGCCGCTCCCCTGCAGAAGTGGGGAATGTGGCCAGGGGGAACCGCCCTTCCACGGAGGTGGAAGGGACGGTAGCCAACCCGGGAAGAACCAGCAGCAAACCCGGGGAGGGCCGAGCAGACGAAAGAACAACGCAGGGTCCTGTGTCGTTCCTCCACGAAGAGGGGGAGCGACATAATGGTGCCGTGACTCGGATATGAAGCCTAGGCAGGGTTTAGTGTCGTTCCTCCACGAAGAGGGGGAGTGACAGAAACCAGTTTGTGGGTGCTGTAAAAAATGGGCGTTCTGGGGTCCGTGCTGTGTCAGAGTAGGTTAAGCCTCCACCTGGGGCACTGGCATCTCATGTGGGCTCCAGTTTGGGTCCCGGCTGCTCCACTTCTGATCCAGCTCTCTGCTATGGCCTGGGAGATCAGCAGAAGATGGCCCAAGTCCTTGGGCCTCTGCACCTGCATGGGAGACTCAGAGGAAGCTCCAGGCTCCTGGCTTCGGATCAGCCCAGCTCCGGCCATTGTGGCCATCTGGGGAGTGAACCAGCGGATGGAAGACCTCTCTTTCTGTCTGTCCCTCTGTAATTCTGCCTCTCAAATAAATAATCTTTTTAAAAAATAAAAAGAAAAGTAGGCATTCCTGTTGACAAATTATACAAAAGCAGTGGTGTGGCCTCCTAAGGATGTCTGCACCAGAAGCGGGTCCTGTTAGTTGGATTCAAAGTGGCCGTGGACCAGCTCTCTGCTGTGGCCAGGGAGTGCAGTGGAGCATGGCCCAAGTACTTGGGCCCTGCACCCCATGGGAGACCAGGATAAGTACCTGGCTCCTGCCATCGGATCAGCGCAGTGCGCCGGCCGCAGCGCGCTGGCCGCGGCAGCCATTGGAGGGTGAACCAATGGCAAAGGAAGACCTTTCTCTCTGTCTCTCTCTCTCACCGTCCACTCTGCCTGTCAAAAACAAACAAACAAACAAAACAAAAACAAGTGGCCGTGGAAGGATTTGCACACTGAGATGGCTGTGTACCTGGTATTTTAACCGGGAAAGTGTTGACTTGCCCCAGCCTGGACACCACCCTGTCCTCACTTCCACGAACAACATTGGGGCCCTGCTTCCTCATCAGCTGCACTTGCTGTTGAAGAATCAGACGCACTTGCTCTGTGGCGCATGGGCCCATGTCCAGGAAGGAGCAGCTGTGCTAGGGAGCTAGACTGTGGGAGTGGCCACTCCTGCAAGTCTTAACCACTTCCCTAGGGTGGCAATAGGACTTGGCTCACCCTTCAGTGTACAGGAAGAGTTTCAGTATGTCCCTGGGAGCAGAGGCCCCAAATGCACCCCCTGTATACAAGATCCTGTTTCCCAAATGGGGTGTAATGTGTTCCCGGCTCCATGGAGAAGGCTGAGAGGGTGGGGAGGTGATGCCAGGGCCCCACAGGCTGGGAGAGAATCTGCCATCTGGGTGAACAAGGCTTTCCAGTGCTAAGAAGCACCCCAGGAACTCATGGACAACATCTCACCAAAAGTCCACTGATCCACACAGCTGCCAGATTTGAGTCTGCATGCCACCGTTTACTCCAGCAATTCGACTTCAGACGAGCTGCTGAACGTCACCGCACTTGGGAATTCCTTGCTACCATCATATTTCTGAATCATTCTGGCTCCCGCCTGTTTCCAGGCTCACCCATTAGACGAGTCCACCTGGTGTAGTCACGTACACATTCACACCCTCCCCACACCTGCATCCCACAGAAGGGCCCTTCACCAAAGCAGTGAAATACGTTACTGAATGGAGCACCCGGAAAACTCCAGTTTGTAGCTCACGTACGCTCGGTCATTACTGCTTGTTACTTGCTTTTCTCCTTTTATTCATATGCATTACACCTGTACAGTTGTCCATAGTTCTTTCTTGAGTTACTCTTTTCCCAGTTTTTGTTCTCTTCTTTTTTAAAAAAACTGTGTCATTTATTTTGATCTATTTGAAAGTCGTAGATAGAGACAGAAACAGGCAGAGAGAGCTCATCAATCCACTGGTTCACTCCCCAGATGCCCACAACAGCCAGGGCTGGGCCAGGCCAAAGCCAGAAGCCTGGAGCTCAGTCTGGGTCTCCCACATGGGTGGCAGAGATTCAAGTACATAAGCCATCCCTGCGGCCTTCCAGGGTGTGCATTATCAGGAAGCTGCACTGGAAGAAGCGCTGGGACTCAGTGTGGGTATGCCAAGCAGTGTCTTAACTGCTGCGCCCCCCCCCCCCTTTGCTGTTTAGCTTTTGAAGTTTCTTTTGTCACCTTGTCAACTCAGGATTCTTTCCTCAGCCTCAAGCTTACCCATGCGCCTGTCACAGGCATTCTTCACTTTTATCTCTAGCATCTGTTTTTGCATGCTGTATACTTTCTCCATGAAACGCCTTAGCATCATAGTCACAGCTTTTTGAAGTTCCTGGTCTGATAATCCCAATATCCCTGCTCCATCTGTCTCTCTGTCTCATACTGATTTAGGTTCTTCAAGCTTTCTACTTTCTCTTAATTTTTTGTTGAAAGCTTTACATGATGTTGTGGGTAGAAGGAGCTGCTGCGAATAGACCTTCAGTGCTGCAGTAATGAGGCAGGATCTGCACCCAGCTCCAAGACTCCAGTACCAGAACCCTGCTCCAAGGCCTCCTGCTGACTGGTAGGAGCTTCCTTTACAAGAGGAAAGGCGATTAATTCTCACTGCATCAATGTTTTTGCATCACATGCAGGGAGGGGAGGCGAGGTGTCCCACAGGCCCATGACTGGGCCTGAGTCCTCGGTGAACTTGTACCCCTGGACTGTGACTTTCACTAGTGCTTCTCATGCACACACAGCCCACCCTTGGGGGCACAGAGTGGCTAAGGGAGGCTGGAGCTGAGCACGTCCCTTCCTCTAGGCAGGCCAGACTTCATATAACCTCAGGCCTCGTTAGCAACAGAATATTCTCCTGTATTTCAGAGTGGTTCTACTTCCCCTACCACTGCTGAGGCACAAGGGAGTTTTTCTTCAACATTCACTGTGAGGACCTCACAGGCAAGACTCACAGAAGTGCAGGGGCCCTTGGTGTCTGGGTCTCTCTCAGGTTCTGTGATGTTGAGACTCAGTTATAGGTCAGGTTTTCTTGGCCCTGGTTTTCCTGGAAGTTTCTGCTGTACATTGTGATTGCAGCTGGCTGTGTGTCTCTCCAACTTGGGGGACAACAGTTTGTCCTGCGACTCTACCTCCATGGTGGATCTCAGAGGAGTTGTTGCTTTTTCAGGATAAAGACTTCCAAGCTTGTATGCTAGACTAGAAACCAAAAATGAACACTTATCTTATAAACACATAACATCCCAAAACTGGGGAGGGTGCTTGGTGCAATGGTTAAGACGCTGCTTGGGATGACCACATCCGATATCAGAGTTTGAGTTCCTGATCTGCTTCTGATTCCTGCTTCCTGCTAATGTACACTCTTGGAGACTTGGGTGTTGGCCCAAGTTACTGGGTCTCTGCCATCCAGATAGGAGAAAGGTTGAGTTCCAGGTTTCTGGTTTCAGATTGGCCCAATCCTAGCTGATGTAGTCATTTTGGAAGTGAACCAGCAGGTGGAAGATCTATCTCTGTCTCTGTGACTTTCAAACAAAATTAATTCATTAATTAACAATCAAAAGGTAGATTCACTAAGGAAAAAAATCCCCACACTGATATAATAACACATTGCAAATATGCTAAATCTATAAACAAAAAAATCAAAAAGGGGCTTAAAAATGAATGTAAAATGGAATTGAGAGGTAAGTTTATTTTGGTGCAAAATGTTTTGAAACCCATTCATGGTTTTCTCATAATACACATTTTCCACTTTTCCATTGCCCAGATAACAAAAACGCCTAGGGGGACAGTGCCCTCAAGGAGCTGACTGCTGGGTAGTGATCACCGTGGGGTTTTTTTTGGGTGTGACACCTGGGAAGAAAGGCACCTCCCATGAGCAACACTAAAATGACTCCTATGGTCAAGAACCATCTGCTTAGTTAGTGCTCATGGCATTGTTAGAAGGGAGCAACATTTCCATCTGGGACACTTTGAGCATGACTGGGGGAAGGTGAAGGAGGCTGTGGTCCGTGGCACCCTGAATGCCAAAGGCCCCTTTGTGTGACCTCCACACAGTTCTTCTGACCTCAAGGTGAGGCTCTGCTGGCTGAGGGAACGAGGGTCACAGTGCAGGCTCAGCTGTCCAGACAGGGAGGGGGTCCACTTCCTTTGCAAGGATGCCTTGTGCACCTAAGTAGGTGACAGAGGCATTGGTGGCTCAACAAGTAGCTCTCTCTGTATAAAGCTCCCGACATTCCTTCTGTCTTTGGCCCAGCCTCCGTCCCTCAGCAGCCCTTGGCTCTGACGACTTAGCCAGTCCCCAGCCTGCCTGGGCTGCTCAGGGGCAGGAAGAGGTCGTTCTGGCGTTGTCTAGGAGGAAAGGCTCGGGCCGCAGCTTTGTTTTCTCACACAAAGGACAGTGCCATCCACCACCAAGCTGCTCATGAGCTTGGTGTCCACAGGGAGAAAGGGAGGCTTTGTTCTAAAGGATGTGGGAGCAGAGACAAAGAGCTTCTGTTGCAGTAAATGCAAGTGTTGATGCAGTGAGAATTAATCGCCTTTCCTCTTGTAAAGGAAGCTCCTACCAGTCAGCAGGAGGCCTTGGAGCAGGGCTCTGGTACTGGAGTCTTGGAGCTGGGTGCAGATCCTACCTATTGAGTCACTGTTGGAAAGTGACAACTTTCTTAGTCCCAGTGAGAGAGGACAGTCTATGCTCCTCAGAGGATTGGTGGAGGAGGGAATGAAACATGGCTATATCTGAATGTGTGCACACACATGTGCATCTGTAGTGTGAAGAGCAGCATGTGCAGATTACTGGTCATTCTTATTATAAGAGCCATTATTTTCTCTACTGAAACACCTGGGGCCGTTGGGACATCTCCTGGTGCACAAGGCAGATAAGGCAAAGCAAAGCCCAGTGAACAACAGAAGGGCAGAGATTTCTTTCTGAGCCAAATGTGCTAGGATCCAAAAGCGCAGAAAGAACTCGCTGGCTGATGTGGAACACTCTGAATCCGAGAGCCTCAATTTGTCCGACTGTGAAAGAACATCAGCATTTCATGGGAGTCACGTCTTCTGTTTTCGCATCACATCGAATTCCATGAATGCATTTGGTTTCTGACCAGTCATTCCGAAGGCTCTGCTCCCTTCCAGAGCAGCAGGCCGAGCGGAGAGCGAGACCACTGCCCTCTGCTCCGGACCCTGGCAGCCTGAGTGCCCTGCTCGAAACAACAGGGCTTTTGTTTTTATTTTTGTTTTTCAGCTTTTGAGAAGGAGGCCAGAGCACAGAGTATGCCCCACACAAAGCCCTTCCAAGCTCTTGCTGTGTGTGAGCTTCGCTGCTCGGGAACCGAGTCTCCGTGAAATGTGAGAGGAAGGGTTTGAACTGATGCCGGGGAAGGTATCCAAAGGAAAACCACGAGTTCTGCCTTTAGCAGAACTCTGTGCAAATATTTATCTTGATTATACTTTTTATAACTTAGAAGAATTCTTGGAAATTTGCCATTAAAGGATTAGCTTTTTTTCTGCACTCAATGGGAACACTTTTCCTTTAGCCACTTTAAAAGCAGCCCAGGTTTTTATGGTTTTGTCCCTTCTAGGAGGACGCATGTTCAGCCACACTGGGCCAGGTGGACAACAGCAGCAATCTGACCAGTCAACTGTCAACACTGCGTAACCAAAGAGGATTCACACACTTTATGTTAAAAATGCCTCTAGACACTGTGGTGCAGGGGGTTAACGCCCTGGCCTGAAACGCCCGTATCCCATATGGGCGCCAGTTCGAGACCCGGCTGCTCCACTTCCTGTCCAGTTCTCTGCTGTGGCCCAGGAAAGCAGTGGAAGATGGCCCAAGTCCTTGGTCCCCTGCACCCACATGGGAGACCGGGAAGAAGCTCCTGGCTCCTGGGTTCAGATCGGCACAGCTCTGGCTGTTGCGGCCACCTGGGGAGTGAACCAGCGGATGGAAGACCTCTCTCTCTCGCTCTGTCTCTCTGTCTGTCTCTGCCTCTCCTCTCTCTGTGTAACTCTTTCAAATAAATAAATAAATAAATAAATCTTTAAAAAATGCCTCTAGAGAGGCAGGCATTCAACACATTGCTGAAGATGCCTCTTGGGTCCCAGATGCTCCACTGAAGTTCCAGCTCCCTACAGAAGTGCACCCTCTGAGGCCTAGGTGACGGCTCAAGTACTTGTGTCCCTGCCATCTTGTGGGAGACCCAGGTTGTGTTCCATTCTCCTGGCTTCAACCTGGCCTCACCCTGGATATTGTGGGAATTTGGGGAGTAGCCAGGGGATGGAAGATCGCTGTCTCTCTGCCTTTCAAATAAAAAGAAAATAAATAAATAAATAAAATTCAAAGCATCTCTGTATGGAATTGAACTATTTCCAACAAGAATGACCCAGCATGTGGGAATGAGTTAATTAATTTATAGAGTCATGTAATGTACAAAAGTAAGAATATGAAAGATAAAGTTGTGTAAGTCTGGAAGCCTAATCTCTGATGCTTTTGCTATTGAAGAAGAATAATATCTTTGCTTTTGAAACAGAAATTAAGTTGGAGACCCTGTAAAGGGTCTGATACTCTTCAAAATTTTAGTATAACTGAAATATGTCCACAAGTATATTTAGTATGATCAGTTGAGCGCTAATATAAATAAAAATTCAGACTATAATTAAAATCATAGAAAAGACAATCTACTTTTGGAATTAAAACATCAAATAGCCTCTATAATAATATTGAATAGGGGGCTGGCACAGTAGATTAAGCCAATGCTGACATTCCATATGCACACCGATGTGAGTCCCTGCTGCTCCACTCCCAGACCAGCTCCCTGCTAAAGTGCTTGGGAAAGCAGTGGAAGATGGCCCAGGTCCTTGGACCCCTTCACCCATATAGGAGACTATGATAGAGTTCCAGGCTCCTAACTTCAGCCTGGCCAAGTCCTGGCCATTGTGGCCATTTGGGTAGTAAACCAACAGATGGAAGATTCATTCTCTCTCTCTCTCTCTCTCTCTCTTTCTCACTTTCTCTCCCTGCCCTGTCACTCTGCCTTTCAAATAAATAAATTTTTTTTTAAAAATGGATAGATATAATTCTTGTGTTGTGTATTAACATTAGGTTTTCCAAAAATAAAAAAAGAAAAAAAACATTAAGTTTTCCAATTAAGATTATGTTATCATGCTTCTAAATATACCTTATATTGTATTTGTATATCACCAGTTTAATATATTCTTTTTAAAACAAAATTTATTTGAGATAGAGAGAGAGAGAGAGAGAGAGCGGCAGCTCCCATCTGCTGGTTCAGTATCCAAACGCAGCAGCCAGGACTGGGCAGGCTGAAGCCTGCAGCTGAGAATTCAGTCCAGGTCTTCTGTGTGGGTTGGTAGAGACCCATGTACTTGAGACATCACTGCTGCCTCCCAGGGTCTGCCTTAGTAGGTGTCGTGAGTAGTAAACAGCACCAAGGCAGTGCTGGATCCAATGTGGACTTTATTGTGCAGTGGGGAAGTCACACGTTCTAATTCACAGCACACTGGGCAAACCGACCACCCAAGGTTCCCACAGTAGCTCTGGTGCTCCTCACAACATATCTTAGCCACAGAGGGCGGGTTCTCACAGCGTCTGCATGGGTGGTACCTCTAGGCTGAAGAATGCAGGTCTTGAAGGGCAAGTAGTCTTAGTGTCCGGCGAGCTCAGGGCCTTGGCATTGGGCAGGTGCAGGGCTGGCTGGGAGAACTCCATTGTGGGAAGGTCTGAGTGTGGTGGGTCAACCCAGGGCTTTCACTCTGACGCTCCCACGAGCATCTGCTCAGAGTCTGGTCAGGGTTTCTTTGCTTGCTGCTTATATGAGCTCTATTCGCTTCATCATGGTCTAATGGTTGGGTGCAGCCTGTTGTTCATGGGTGCATCTTATCAGGCAGTTGCAGTTCATCTGTATCAGATGGGAGCAGGCCAAGTCTGTGCACTCCTTCTGGTCCGTGGGGTGAAGCAGCCAAGTTCTGCCTGCTCCCTACAGTAGGAAGCTAGAGTTGGGAGCCAGATGAGGTACTGAGTCCAGGTACCCTGATAGAGGGTGTGGGGGTCTCGAACACTAGGCTAAATTCCTGGATTACTGTATTTGCGATACACTGAGACAATTTTCAAGACTTCCTGAGGTGGAACTTTGCAGCTGTTACTGGAGATCAGCTGCTCAGGGATTCTTGTCTTCGCACAAGAAAGAATTCAGATCTGAGACAGAGAGCAGTGGTTAGTGTGGATTCAAAATCTAACGAAGGGAAGTAAAGAAGAGAGTATAGCTGTAGACCAGGCAGACGTCTCAGGAAGGGGCTGAGAGCAGTCTGCATTCAGACCGGAGTATTCAATGGATATGAGTGTGGGGCCCTGTTTTTCCTCTCTTACTCCCTCGTCCGGGAAATTGTGGGTAGAGGATTCCGGGGTATGCAGTCCCCCAAAGCCTCCCAGGATCTCCTCAGCACAGGGTCATGGGGCCTAACAGCGTCCTTGGTGCAGGGCTGCCCTCAGGGAGGGCTGAACCCCTCTAACAGGGCTATAGAACGACAGCAATTACTTCAGTGCCGCTCTGCTTTCAGGCTTTGTTCCCTCATGTTTTTGTTTTTGTCTTTTTTTTTTTTTCTCATTGCCAATTTCAGACTTGTTTTAGCTCTCTCTAAACTTCTTCACCTTTGAATTTTTGATCTCTGCCTTTTGGTACTTACAATTGTCCTTTTTTTAAAAAAAAAATTTTTTAGGGGGCTGGTGCTGTGGCATAGTGGGCTAAGCTTTCACCTGAGGCTCCAGTTCCTTTCATGGCTGCTCCTCTTCTGATCCAGCTCTCTGCTGTGGCCTGGGAAAGCAGTGGAAGATGGCCCAAGTGCTTGGGCCCCTGCACCCACGTGGGAGACCTGGAGGAAGCTCCTGGCTCCTGGCTCCTGGCTCCTGGCTTTGGATTGGCTCAGCTCTGGCCGTTGTGGCTATTTGGGGAGTGAACCAGAAGATGAAAGACACTTCTCTCTATCTCTCCTGTCTGTAACTCTGCCTTTCAAATAAATATTTTTTTTTTTTTACAGGCAGAGTGGACAGTGAGAGAGAGACAGAGAGAAAGGTCTTCCTTTGTCATTGGTTTACCCTCCAATGGCCGCCGCGGCCGGCGCGCTGCGGCTGGTGCACTGCGCTGATCCGAAGGCAGGAGCCAGGTGCTTATCCTGGTCTCCCATGGGGTGCAGGGCCCAAGCACCTGGGCCATCCTCCACTGCACTCCCTGGCCACAGCAGAGAGCTGGCCTGGAAGAGGGGCAACTGGGACAGAATCCGGCACCCCGACTGGGACTAGAACCCGGTGTGCCGGCGCCGCTAGGCGGAGGATTAGCCTATTGAGCCACGGCGCTGGCTTCAAATAAATAAATATTTAAAAAAATAAAAATACTTTTTATTTATATAATGTGAACAAGTTTCACATAATCATATATACAGATTTAGAAGCAAAGTGATTCTTCCTACCCTACCTTCCCTACCCTTGTTTGCTTTGTTGTTGTTGAGTTTCTTGAGCTCTTTATAGATTCTGGGTATTAATCCTTATCAGTTGCATAGTTTGCAAATATTTTATCCCATTCTGTCAGCTGACTCTTCTCTTTGCTGAGTGTTTCTTTTGCAGTGCAGAAGTTTCTCAGCTTGATGTAATCCCATTTGTCAATTTTGGCTTTGATTGCCTGTACTTTTGGTGTCTTTTCTAAGAAGTCTTTGCCTATGCCAATGTCTTGCAGAATTTCCCCCAATGTTCTCCTTTAATAATTTGATGGTATCAGGTCATAGTTATATCTTGGTCCCTTTTGAGTGGATTTTTATGTAGGGAGTAAGGTAGGGGGTCTTGCTTCACACTTCTGTGTGTGGAGGTCCAGTTTTCCCAGCACCATTTGTTGAGGAGACTGTCCTTTCTCCAGGGATTGATTCTAGCTCCTTTTTCAAATCTTGGTTGTAGATGTGTGGGTTGATTTCTGGGGTTTCTATTCTGTTACATTGGTCTACATTTCTATTTTTTTGTGCCAGTACCAGGCTGTTTTGAGTGCAATTGCCCAGTAGTATGCCATGAAATCTGGTGTTGTGATGCTTCCTCCTTTGTTTTTGTTGCTTAAGATTGCTTTAGCTATTTGGGGTCTCCTGTGTTTCCATATGAATTTTAGCATCATTTTCTTCTAGATCTGAGAAGAATGCTGTTGGTATTTTGATTGGAATCACATTGAATCTGTAAATTGTTTTCAGTAGTGTGGACATTTTGATGATATTGATTCTTCCAATCCATGAACATAGAAGATTTTTCCATTTTTTTGTGTCTTGCTTCATTTGTTTCTTTAATGTTTTGTAGAGCTTTCATATCGTTGGTCAAATTTATTCCAAAGTATTTAATTTTTTAAAGCTATCGTGAATGAGACTGATCTTTATTTTTTTTTTATTTTTTTTTATTTTTTGACAGGCAGAGTGGACAGTGAGAGAGAGAGACAGAGAGAAAGGTCTTCCTTTGCCGTTGGTTCACCCTCCAATGGCCGCCGCGCTGCGGCCGCGCACCGCGCTGATCCGATGGCAGGAGCCAGGAGCCAGGTGCTTTTCCTGGTCTCCCATGGGGTGCAGGGCCCAAGCACTTGGACCATCCTCCACTGCACTCCCTGGCCACAGCAGAGAGCTGGCCTGGAAGAGGGGCAACCGGGACAGAATCCGGCGCCCCGACCGGGACTAGAACCCGGTGTGCCGGCGCTGCTAGGCGGAGGATTAGCCTAGTGAGCCGCGGCGCCGGCCGAGACTGATCTTACAAGTTCTTTTTCAGCCATGACATTGTCTGTATATACAAAGGCTATTGATTTTATGTGTTGATATTGTATCCTGCCACTTTACCAAACTCTCTTATAAGTTCCAATAGTCTCTTAGTGAAGTCTTTTGGCTCCCCTAAATGTATGCAATCATGTCATCTGCAAACAGGGATAGTTTGACTTCCTCTTTTAATTTGTATCTCTTTGATGTCTTTTTTTTTTTTTTTTGGACAGGCAGAGTGGACAGTGTGAGAGAGAGACAGAGAGAAAGGTCTTCCTTTGCCGTTGGTTTACCCTCCAATGGCCGCTGTGGCCGGTGCGCTGCAGCCGGCTCACCGCGCTGATCCGATGGCAGGAGCCAGGTACTTATCCTGGTCTCCCATGGGGTACAGGGCCTAAGCACTTGGACCATGCTCCACTGCACTCCCTGGCCACAGCAGAGAGCTGGCCTGGAAGAGGGGCAACCGGGACAGAATCCGGCATCCCGACCGGGACTAGAACCTGGTGTGCTGGCGCCGCAAGGCAGAGGATTAGCCTAGTAAGCCGCGGTGCCAGCTTCTTTTTCTTGCCTAACGCCTCTGGCTAAAAATTCCAGGACTTTATTGAATAACAATGGTGAGAGTGGGGCATCCTTGTCTCATTCCGAAACTTAGTGGAAATGCTTCCAACTTTTCCACATTCAATAAGATGTTGGTCGTGAGTTTGTCATAAATTGCTTTGATTGTGTTGAGGAATATCCCTTCTATACCCAATTTACATAAGGTTTTTTTTTTTAATCATGAAAGGATATTATATTTTATCAAGTGCTTTCTCTGCATCTATTGAGATATTCATATGGTTTTTATTCTTCAGTTGTATCACATTTATTGATCTGCATATGTTGAACCAACCCTACATACCAAGGATAAGTCCCACTTGGTCCAGGTGAATGAGCTTTCTGATGTGTTGTTGAATTTGATTAGCTAGTATTTATTGAGGATTTTTGTGTCTATGTTCATCACTGATATTGGTCTGTAGTTCTCTTTCTTTACTGTATCTTTTTTTTATAGAACATCATTTTTTAAAATTTGACAGAGAGAGAGAGAGAGAGAGAGAGAGAGAGAAAGGTCTTCCTTCCTTTGGTTCACCCCCCAAATGGCTGCTATGGCCGGAGCTATGCCAATCCAAAGCCAGGAGCCAGGTGCCTCCTCCTGGTCTCCCATGAGGGTGCAGGGGCCCAAGCAATTGGGCCATCCCCCACTGCCTTCCTGGGCCACAGCAGAGAGCTGGACTGGAAGAGGAGCAACTGGGACTAGAACCCGGTCCCATGTAGGATGCCAGTGCCACAGGTGGAGGATTAACCAAGTGAGCCATGGCACCAGCCCCTCTTTATTGTATCTTTTTCTGGTTTGGGGATTAAGGTGATACTGGTCTCATAAAAGGAGTTTGGTGAGATTCACTCCCTTTTAATTGTTTTGAATAGTTTGAGAAAAATTGGAATTAATTCTTCTTTAAAAGTATGGTAGAATTCAGCAGTGAACCCATCTGATCCTGGGTTTTTCCTTGTTGGGAAGGTCTCTATTACTGATTCAATCTCTGTCTTGGTAATCCTATTTAGGTTTTCTGTGTCTTCATGACTCAATTTTGGCAGATTGTATGTGCCAAGAAATCTATACATTTCTTCTAGATTTTCCAATTTGTTGGCATATAACTTTCTGTAGTAATTCATGATGGTTCTTTTATTTCTGTGATATCCATTGTAACATCTCCTTTTTCATCTCTAATTTTATTAATTTGGGTCTTTTCCCCTTTTTTGGTTAGGTCAATGGTTTATCAGTTTTGTTCATTTTTTAAATCAGCTCTTCATTTCACTGATCTTTTTATCATTTTTGTCTCAATTTTGTTTATTTCTTCTCTAATTATAATTATTTATCCTACTAATTAGGGGTTTGGTTTGTTCTTATTTTTGTAGATCCTTGAGATGCATTATTAGCTCATTATTTGATACCTTTCCAATTTCTTGATGTAGGCAATACTTTCTATAAAGTTCCCTCTTAATTCTGCTTTTGTTGTATCCCATAGGTTTTGATATATTGTGTTGTCATCTTAATTCATTTCCAGGAATTTTTTTTTATTTGACAGGCAGAGTTAGACAGTGAGAGAGAGAGAGAGAGACAGAGAGAAAGGTCTTCCTTCCATTGGTTCACCCCCCAAGTGGCTGCTATGGCTGGAGCTATGCCGATCTGAAGCCAGGAACCAGGCACCTCCTCCTGGTTTCCCATGCGGGCGCAGAGGCCCACGCACTTGGGCCATCCTCCACTGCTTTCCTGGGCCACAGCAGAGAGCTGGACTGGAAGAGGAGCAACCGGGACTAGAACTTGGTGCCCATATGGGACGCTGGTGCCACAGGCGGAGGATTAACCAAGTGAGCCATGGTGCCGGCCAGGAATTTTTTGATTTACCTTTTGAATTCTTCTGTATTCATTCAGGAGCATGTTGTTTAGTCTCCATATATTTGCATATTTTCTGGAGTTTCTTAAGTTGTTA
>NC_091435.1:115000-222806 GCF_964237555.1 Oryctolagus cuniculus | reverse complement strand
AGAGAAAGAGAGAGTTCTCCCATTTACTGGTTCACTCTCCAGATGGCCACAACAGCGGGAGCTGTGCCAATCTGAAGCTAGGAGACAAGAGCTTTCTCTGGGTCTCCCACCTGGAGAAGGGGCCAAGGACTTGGGCCATCCTCTACTGCTTTCCCAGGCCATAGCAGAGAGCTGGATCAGAAGTGGAGCAGCCGGGACTCAAACTGGCACCCATAAGGGATGCCAGCACCACAGGCAGTGGCTTTACCAGCTATGCCACAGCACCAGCCCCTAAAGGTTATTATTGATAAATAATAACTTGGCCCTACCATTTTGCCATAAGTATTCCTATAGATTGATTTGGATTTCCTTTTTACTTTTACTAGGAGATTTTCTGCCTTCACATTCTTTCATAATGATGACTATCTTTCTGTGTTTCTGTGTGAAGCACATCCTTAAGCAGTATTTGTAAGGGTTGACTAGTGGTGACAAATTCTATCCATTTCTATTTGTTATTGAAGGTCTTTTTTTCACCTTTATTCATAAATGGGAGCTTTTCATGGTACTTCATTATGGGTTGACAGTTTTTCTTTAAGACTTGGACTATGTCTGCATTCTCTCCTACCCTGTAGGGTTTCTGATGAGAAGTCAGCTGTCAGTCTAATTGGAGTGTCATTGATGGTAATTTGGCATTATTCTTATACACATTTTAGAATATTTCTTTCTTATGTTTTACTGTTTAAAATTTGACTACTGTTTAAAATTTGATGGTCATGGTGAAGGTCTTTTCTGGTCATATCTATTAGGGGTTCTATGTGCTTCCTGTACTTGGACATTCCTTTTCTGAATTATGGAAGTTTCTGCTATTATTTCACTGAGTAGGCCTTCTAATCCATTCTTTCCATATCTTTAGGAACTCTTAAGACCCATATATGGGGTCATTTAATAGTATCTCACAAATCTTGAACACTATTTTTAGTTTTTCTAATTTCTTCTTCTTCATTTTATTTTTTGTGTGTGGTTTTACTGAGATATTGCCAAAGATTTGTCTTCTAGATCAAATATTCTTTCTTCTGCCTCACCAAGTCTGTTGTTAAGGCTTTATACTATATTTTTATTTGATGTATTGAAATTTTCATTTCATTTCTTCTTTTTTTTTTTTTTTTGGACAGGTAGAGTTAGACAGTGAGAGAGAGAGAGAGAGAGAGAGAGAGAGAGAGTTCTTCCTTTTTCCATTGGTTCACCCCCCAAGTGGCCACTATGGCCGGCACGCTGCGCCAATCCAAAGCCAGTAGCCAGGTGCTTCTTCCTGGTCTCCCATGCAGGTGCAGGGCCCAAGGACCTGGGCCATCCTCCACTGCACTCCCGGGCAGAATCCGGCATTCCAACCAGGACTAGAACCCGGGGTGCCGGCACCTCAGGCAGAGGATTAGCCAAGTGAGCCACACCAGCTGAATTGATTTCACTTCAATATCTCTTATCTCGTAGGGAAATTTTTTATGCATGTTATGTATGGATTTATTTAATTCATGAATTTGCTTCTCATTGCTTTTGAGTAATCTTATGATTATTCTTTTGAATTCCTTTCAGGCATTTCATCAGTCTCTTCATCTTCATATTCTAATACTGGAATGTTGTTTTGTTCCTTTGGGAGAGTCATGTTGTCTTCCTTGTTCATGTTTCTCATATTTCTACATTTATTTTTGGGCATTTGTGGAACCATTGGTTGGTTTTCTCCCGCGATGGTTTTATCTTTGAAATATGCCTCTGTGGCTTAGTGGTGTGTCTGTTCCTTCAGTGGATATTCAGAGACGTGTGCTGGGTAGGGCTAGAAAGCTCTGGTCAGTTCTTGGATATGGTGCAAGAGTCCCAGGCGACACCCACGTTGGGTGTGGTAGATGTCCTCTATTGTCAGCAGGGGGTAGGTTATGATCACTGCCTCACCTCCTCTCTGTTAAGATGATCAATGCCCAGATGAGCCCACAGTGGCTACACACCACACACACACATTCAAAAGCACCACGCAAAAGGTCTGTGCAGTCCTCAGTGTGAGCAGAGCTCTCTGCAAGGACCCACCCTAGACACTCAGTGAACTCTGAGCTTCTGACACCAGACACAGTGGTTGCCTAGAGACCCAGCTACACTCCATGCCCTATTGTGCAGTCACAGGATTCCCCACAGTCATAGCTCACTGGAGCAGGATCCACTCTCAGCCCCATGAAGCTGCTTTGTCCATAGAGAGCCAAGGTGTTGCCAGATCCTGGTTCCTGTTGTTGTTTTCCCCTTGGCAGTTTGAGTACAGGTTCCAGTGATATAGAGGGGAGGGGGTGCTTCACAGGCTTAAGTGAGCTCGGCCACCTGTCAACTCTCCAGGCCAGACTCAAAGTCAGTGGGGATCCTGGGTTTATCAATCAGATAAAATCCCTTAGTTACATGTGAGGCTGCAGCAGCCTATACTCACCTTTTTTTTTTTTTTTTTTTTTTTTTTTTTTTTGACAGGCAGAGTGGACAGAGAGAGAGAGAGAGAGAGAGAGAGAAAGGTCTTCCTTTTGCCGTTGGTTCACCCTCCAATGGCCGCCGCGGCCGGCGCACCGCGCTGATCCGATGGCAGGAGCCAGGAGCCAGGTGCTTCTCCTGGTCTCCCATGGGGTGCAGGGCCCAAGCACCTGGGCCATCCTCCACTGCACTCCCTGGCCACAGCAGAGGGCTGGCCTGGAAGAGGGGCAACCGGGACAGAATCCGGCGCCCCGACCGGGACTAGAACCCGGTGTGCCGGCGCCGCTAGGCGGAGGATTAGCCTAGTGAGCCGCGGCGCCGGCCTATACTCACCTTTTAAGATGCCACTTTGGGGCTGACGCTGTGGCACAGTGGGTTAATGCGCTGGCCTGAAGTGCTGGCATCCCATATGGACACCGCTTCGAGTCCGGCTGCTCCTCTTCTGATCCAGCTCTCTGCTATGGCCTGGAATAGCAGTAGAAGATGGCCCAAGCCCCTGGGCCTCTGCACCCATGTGGGAGACCTGGAGGAGGCTCCTGGCTTTGGATCAGTGCAGCTCAGGCCATTGCAGCCATCTGAGGGATGAACCAGCAGATAGAAGACCTCTCTGTCTCTCTGTAACTCTGTCTTTCAACTAAATAAAATAAATCTTTTTTTTTAAATGGCGCTTCTCCCCTACTGTTAGCTGGGAGCCCTTCTGGATGGATGGGAAGCAGGCAGTGTGCTCTTGCTTCTTGCTTCTGGGGTTAAGATGGCACCGTGCCCCCACTAGTGATCAAGGCCAGACTCGATGTCCTGTGGCTCACAAGGTTCTCCCTTAGGCAATATCACCAGTGGCATGGCCACTGCAATCTCATTTCTCTTTCCTCTTGACACTGATTCTGATACTGGTAGGAGGGCAACAGAGGTGCATACTCACATAATCAATGTGCTCTGCAGGGCGGCTTCCTGCTCCAAGCCTGGCAGCTGGTCAGACCTCTTCAGCACCTCAGGCTCCCTTGTTTTCCTTACAGATTCTCATTGTCTTCAGCCCCTCTTACACACATAGGCTCATGTTTACCTAGGTGCCTTAATGTAGCAATCCTTGGAGTTCAGCATTTTGGGTCTCTTGAGTGGCCTTGGCTGACCTCAGTGGGGCTGCCAGTATGGGGGCTGTGTTTGAGCAGCTCCTAGGCTTCATCCCTTTAACTAGTAAGGCTGACTAATGTGTAGAGACCACTCCTCCAGCTGGAACCATGGAACCCAGAAGCAGACCAGAGCAGCATTTTGGCAACCCCGGTCTTCAAAACAGAAAGCTCAGGCCTCCAGTGGTGAGAGAGTACACATCCTTTGTTTGAAACAGGCATCCTGCTGACCTAGCTTTGCCTGAAGTGACAAAAACAAACTTAGTGCTTGCTGCGCTGGCTCTGCCCCCAGCCAGTGTGGGTCCTTGGCTTAAAGCTATGGGAGGTTCAGGGGACCTCCCCTGGAGAGTGCAGGGCAGTGGCCAGGCCAGCTACTGAGCCCACCTTGATTCTTTCAGAAGCGGGGAGAACTTGCACCACCTCCCCCAGCACGTGATTTGCATGCCCTGACGTTCCCCTAGCTGGGCATGTTGGCATCAGTGTTCCTACCCAGCACACACTCCTGCTCCGTCCTGTGTGGTCAGCAGTGCTCAGATTTCAGTGTATTCTGGTCACCCTAGGAGCTGGTTAAGAGTGCAAAGTTCCATTGCTCAGTAGCAATCGGATGAACACAGTCCTGGGCTCAGCCCTGTTCCAGGGGTCTTGTTGGTTCAGAGACAGGGCTACATGGAACCTGTGTGACAGCTACACCCAAAGGTCACCTGGGCACTAGGCACACATGAGGAAATCTCTGAGAAGGGGACAGGAGCTTGGCAGGCATTCTGAAGCTCAGCTTGTCCAAGAAACGTGCATTTCTTCCTCATTGTTGGGGGAAACTGAGGCTCGGAGAAGGGCAGTAGTTTGCCAGGTTACATCACTGAGAAGTAGGAAAGCAAAGATCTGAAGCTGAGTCTGTCTCCAGAATCCAAGTTCTATGCGCCGGAGTGTTGCCTTGGAGCAATACAGCACATGGAATGCCCTCCCCTTCAAAGGGTCGAGATAGTGTTCTTTTAGTATAACATTTTGGAGACACCTCTTTTGTAAATTCAATTTAACTTTAGTAAGTCTATTAGGACAGATATGAGAGAGAATGTGAGAGAAAGGTGAGTGCTAGGGTTTGAATGTGTCCCTCCTAAGTTCATGTGTTGGAAACTTCGTCCCCAGTACAAGTGTTGAGAAATGGGGCCTTTAAGAGATGATCTGTGAGATTGCTACAGAAGTGAGTTTGACCCTCTTTGGCTCTCTCTTGCAGACCTCCTTTCATCACATGATGCTTTCTACTCTGTTATGTTGCAGCAAGAAATCCCCTACCCAATGTAGCCCCTTGGTTGTGGGTATTCCAGCCCACATATGAGCTGAACGAACTCCTACAGTTTGTAAAATTACTCAGTCTGTGATACTGTTATAGCAGCACAAAATAGACTATCTTTTTTGTATCTAAGAACATTTCTAAAACCAGTGTAATAGGACGAGTTTTTTTATGTGTAGTTGAATCACTGAACTTTTGTTGGATTCCTTGTAAATAAAAATCAATCATAAATCCACCATTTAAAAAGCTCACTCATGACTGCCAAAGGTGATTGAAAGACTTTATTAAGCAGCACCCAGAACTCCCTTGCTGAATTCACATCCTTCTGTGCCACACAGGCAAGCAAGACATTTTCTTAGGTGGCAGAATATTCAACTGCTGTTGCTGCAAACAAACTACTCCAAAAGATAGTGACTGGAAACCACCACCATTTTATTAGATCCCATGAGTTCTATAGGTTATGGTTGAGACTGGACTACTTTTGCTCCAAGTGGTGTTGACAGAGTTCATTGGTAATATTCAGCTGGCACTTAAACAGGTCTAGAGTGCCCATGTAGTCTTGGTCACATGTCTGGTGCCTTGATGAGGATGGCTGGAAGGCTGGGCTCCGTTGGGACTGCCAACTTGAGGGGTATACCGAGAGAACCTGGTAGAAGTTGTAGAACTTTTTTGACCTAGTCTCAGAAGTGATACTTTTGTCACATTCACTTGGTTACAGGCAAGTTTTAAGGTCAGCCAGAATCAAAGAAAGGGGACTTGGACTCCACTTTTTTTATTTCCTTATGTACTAATTTGAGAAAGAAAGAAGAACACTCCCATCCACTGCTTCATTACCCAAGTGCACAACACAAGGGCCAAAGACAGGCTGGGCCAGGCCAGACCAGGCCAGACTGAAGCTGGGAGCCAGGAACTCAATCCTGATCTTCCATGCCGGTGGCAGGAACCCAATCACTTGAACCATCACTGCTGCCTCTCAGTGTCTGCATTAACAGGAAAGCTGGAGTTGGGAGCTAGAGCTAAGAACTGAATGCAGGTACTCTAACGTGGAATGTGGGCATCTTCACTGGTAGGCTAATCATACGCTCTTAGACTTTACTTCCTGACTCCACTGGGTGAGAGCCTGTGGGATGGGAAATATTATCATGTCCACCTTTGGGAAATACAATCTGCCCTCTGGCCACAGCCAAAATACACGTGTCCAGCACCCCGGGGTCTCATTGCATTATGATGGCTCCATCTCCAGGATCTCATCACCCAACTCAGGTCCACATTTGAAGATCCTTGGGCATGGTTCCTCAAGGACAGCCTCTGGAAAACAGAAGATCATTTAATGAAGAGACTCTGGGAGGCACATACATAAGGTCCAAAATGAGGCCTTTTGCCCATCTCAAAGGATCCATGCAATGCCATTTTAAATTCTTCTGAGTCTTTTTAAAATTAATTTACTTATTTGAAAGGCAGAGAGGCAGAGGGAGAGAGAGATCTTCCATCTATTGATTCACTCCCCAAATGGCTGAAATGGCCAGAGCTGGGCTGATCCAAAGCCAGGAGCCAGGAGCTTCTTCTGGGTATCCCATGTGAGTGCAGGGGCCCAAGGATTTGGGCCATCTTTCACTGCCTTCCCAGGCACATTAGCAGGTTGCTGGATCAGAAGTGGAGCAGCTTCACCTACACTTTTGAGTCTTAATAGAGGATTATACAATCCCACCCTGGCTTCACTTTTATTCTGAGGCTACATTTTCCTAATAGTGGCATAGATTTTATCTTGCCCACAGGAAGTTGGGGTGGCATGCTTTGTTTCTATTTGAAAACATTCTGCAGTAAAGTAACATTTTTATGAATAAACTACAGTTGTGTACTCATTCTGTTATTTGACATTTTATTCTTTCTTTCTTTGCTATTAAAGGTGCTATGAATATTCTTGGACAGCATTTTTTTCTTTTTAAAGATTTTAGTAATTTAAAAAGTATATTTCTGTAGTTTATAGACACAATTCTAAGAATATAATACACTTCCCTCCCTACTCCTTTTCTTTTAATTTTTGTGAGAAAATACTTTTAAATGTGCTTTTTTTTTTTTTTTTTTGGACAGGCAGAGTTAGACAGTGAGAGAGAGAGACAGAGAGAAAGGTCTTTCTTTCCATTGGTTCACTCCCCAAATGGCCGCTATGGCTGGTACGCTGCACCAATCCAAAGCCAGGAGCCAGGTGTTTCCTCCTGGTCTCCCATGCGGGTGCAGGGCCCAAGCACTTGGGCCATCCTCCACTGCCTTCCCGGGTCACAGCAGAGAGCTGGCCTGGAAGAGAGGCAACCAGGACAGAATCCGGCGCCCCAGCCAGGACTAGAACCTGGGGTGCCAGCGCTGTAGGTGGAGGATTAGCCAAGTGAGCCATGGCACCGGCTTTAAATGTACTTATAATCACAGGTTAATTCTCCACTAAATTTTAGAGTTCAACAAGCAAAAAAGTTGAAAGGCCACTGTTCTACAGAGCTATAGAAAAAAGCTGTCAACAACAATAAAATCCCAAAATGTCAACTTCATTCATATACATTAAATTTTCTCTTTTGTACTTTTTATATTAGCTACCATACATCAGAGAAAACATGTGATATTTGTCTTTTGGGGTCTGGCTTATTTCACTAAGTATATTGGAATCCATTTACATTCATTTTCTTGTAAAAGAGAGGATTTTATTCTTTTTAATGACTAAGTAGTATTCCATCATGTATTTATACCACATTTTTTTTTTATCCAGTCATCAGTTGATAGTCATTTGGGTTAATTCCATATCTTAGCTACTGTGAATTGAGCTGCTCTAAACATGGGGATATAGGTAATGCTGTCATATGCTGATTTCATGTCCTTTGGGTAAATCCCAGGGGTAGGATAGCTGGGTCATATGCTAGATCTATTTTTAGATTTCTGAGGAATCACCATCCTATCTTCCATAATGGTGATACCAGTTTACATTACCCCAACAGTGTATTAGAGTACCTTTTTCTCCACATCATCACCAGCATTTGTTATTATTATTATTTTTTTATTTTTGGATGATAGCCATTCTAACTGTGATGAGGTGAAACCTCATTGTGTTTTTTTTTTCTTTTATGGACTGCTTTTTTTTTTTTTTTTTTTTTGACAGGCAGAGTGGACAGTGAGAGAGAGAGACAGAGAGAAAGGTCTTCCTTTGCCGTTGGTTCACTCTCCAATGGCCGCCGCGGCCGGCGCGCTGCGGCGGGCGCACCGCGCTGATCCGATGGCAGGAGCCAGGAGCCAGGTGCTTTTCCTGGTCTCCCATGGGGTGCAGGGCCCAAGCACCTGGGCCATCCTCCACTGCACTCCCTGGCCACAGCAGAGAGCTGGCCTGGAAGAGGGGCAACCGGGACAGAATCCGGCGCCCCAACCGGGACTAGAACCCGGTGTGCCGGCGCCGCTAGGCGGAGGATTAGCCTAGTGAGCCGTGGCGCCGGCCCTATGGACTGCTTTTTTTAGACACATTTTCATTTATCTTGGAAAAATGCTGTAGAATTTTTTTCTGAATCATAGGATATGTAGATGTGCTATGGATTGAGTTATGTCTCCCCACTCACTCCAACTCATGTTTTAAAGTTAATCTCAATGCCACTGTAATTGAAGATGGGGTTTTTAGGGAGGTAATTAAGACCAATTGTATAATAAGGGTAGGACCTTAGTCTGTTATGGCTGGTGTCTCTGGAGTAGAGGAGGCGCTAGAGCACTCTGTCTGCACCCCAGAAAAGGCCATGTGAGGACACCGTGAGAAGGTGGCTTGCTACAAGACAGAAAGAGCACCCCCACCAGAGACCCAGCATACTGGCACCTCAGTCATGTACTTTTAGCCTCTAGTCTAGAATCATGTGAAAACCAATTTCTGTTGTTTAACTCACTCAGGTAGTAGTCATTTTTTTTTTTTTTTAGGATTTTATCTATTTATTTGAGAAGTAGAGTTTCAGACAGACAGAGGGAAAGAGAGAGAGAAAGTTCTTCCATCAACTAGTTCACTCTCCAAATGGCCACAATGGCCAGAGCTGAGCCGATCTGAAGGCAGGAGCCAGGAGCTTCTTCTGGGTCTCCCACGTGGGTGCAGGGGCACCACTTGGGCCATCTTCCTCTGTTTTCGCAGGCCATCAGTAGGGAACTGGATTGGAAGAGGAGCAGCCAGGACTAGAACCAGCTCCCATATAGGATGATGTCACTGCAGGCGGAGGCTTAGCCCACTACACCACTGCACCAGTTCCTCCATGGTATTTTTGTTGTGGCAACACAAGTAGACTAATATCTTGTTGAAAGAATCAGTTTCCTTTTTTTATTTAAAAGATTTTTATATTTAAAAGGCACAGTGACAGAGAGAGGTGGGGAGAGATTTTTTTCATGCACTGGTTCACTCTCCAAGTGGCTGCAATTGATCCAGGACAAAGCCAGAATCCAGGAATTCCATCTGGATCTCCCACTTGGGTGGCAGGTGCCCAAGCACTTTGGTCATTCTCTGCTGCTTTCCCAAGTGTAGGCAGCCTTTGGACAAGTCAAGGCTAATCTAGGCCTGTGGAATTCCTGGGACAAGAAAGTCACATACTCCTATCCTGAAGGAGGATGTTAATCAAGAACACTCTGTTAAAATTATCTGTGCTACCGGAGGCCCTGATAAGTTGCTTACATATGTTGTTATCTTTTGTGCTTCTTTGTGCTTCTTTGTTCTACAGCTGGTTATGTATAAACACCACTGAGACATTAGAATAAATGAGCCTTGATCAGCCTTGTTGTCTTGACTCCATTCTCTCTGCGTCTCTCTTTTCATTCCCACTCCCTCCTTCAGGTTCCGTTCTGCTTTTGCAGCTGGCCCACACACCCAAGTGTCTTGAAAGCAGCAGAGAATGACCCAAGTGCATCAGCAGGGAGCTGGATTGGAACCAGAACAGCCAGAACTCAAACCAATCCTCAAATCTGGGATGCTAGTGTCGCAAGTGGTGGATTAACCCACTAAGCCACAATGCTGGTCCCAGAATCCAACTTCTTGAAGCTGAGGACTGAGGTCCTTTTCCTGCTGTTAGCTCTCAACTTTTTTGACTTTCTTTGCCATGAGGATGTCTGCAACATGAACACTTTTTTCTAAAAAAGATTTAATTATTTATTTGAAAGGCAAAATTATAGAGAGGCAGAGGCCGAGAGAGAGAGAGAGAAGTCTTCCATCCTATGGTTCACTCCCCAAAGGCTGCAACAACTGGAGCTGGGCCAATCTGAAGCTAGGAGCCAGGAGCTTCTTTCGGGTCTCCCATGTGGGTGTAGGGGCCCAAGGACCTGAGCCATCTTCTACTGTTTTCCCAGGCCATAGCACACAGCTGGATTGGAAGTTGAGCAGCCAGGACTCAAAACAGCACCCATATGTGATGCTAGCACTGCAGGTGGCAGCTTTACCTAAACTATCCTCAACATGAACACTTTTAAAAATCAAAGCCAGTAAGGCAGTCTCCTTTCATAGTAAAGATCATAATTTTGCATTCCAAAATGACAACCTATCACTGAGGATTTCTGTTGGTTCAAATCAAGGCGTAGTCTCGCTCACTGAAGGGGAAGGTCAGGGAGGACATTATAATAAAGAGGCTATCGACAGCTGTTAAATCCACCACCCATCCTCCTTCTACTGCGTGAAGTTTGTACATGCTTTTCCTTGGGGGCTGGTACAAAGTTCAAGTTCTGCCTGCACATGTAAACTCTTCCTTGTCTGTAGCCCTAATCATAAGAAAAACAAAACCACTCACTTCTACTCTTTCTCATACTAATTGTGGACCAGCCTTGGTTCTGGTCTGCTCTACCTAGAAACTCCAATGATGGGTGGGGGGTATATTTTCCACTCCCTTTTGGCCTATGTGTAGCAGAAGTGGCACTGACATTCAACCTATTAATTGGGAGGGAGCCAGTCTTCAGTAGTGAATGTGGCAGGTATGACTACCAGGAGGCAGGGATTACAGGGACCAAACTGGAGTTGGACACATTTGCTTTGTGGCCCACCCTAGGTCTATTTTGCAAAAAGGTACCTGAAAATAGTATGTACTCTGTTAGTAGTAGGATATAGTAATTATATATAACATGCAAATAATCTTTTCTTTTTTTAAAAAAAGATTTATTTATTTATTTGAAAGGCAGAGTAAAGAGGCAGAGAGAGAGAGAGGCCTTCCATCCACTGGTTCACTCCCCAAGCGGTCGCAACAGCCTGAGCTGGGCCAATCTAAAGCTAGGTAAGAGGAGCTTCTTTCAGGTCTCCCATGTGGGTGCAGGGACCCAAGGACTTAAGCCATCTTCTACTGTTTTCCCAAGCCATAGCAGAGAGCTGGATCAGAAGTGGAGCAGCTGGGACTCAAACCAGCACCCATATGGGATGCTGACAACACAGTCGACAGTTTTATCCACTACACCACAGCATCAGCCCTAGATGTAAATAATCTTATGATGTATACCAACATGATATATGTCAAGTTGGCTATTTGGGTGTTCAAATCTATATCCTCTGTTCTCTTGTTCTGTGAGTTATGTGAAGAGTATGTTTAAATTCCCCAACTATGATGATAGGTTATTTCGCTACTTCCTTTAAAATAGAATTTTTGGCATTTTACTTTATATATTTTGAATCTTATAATAAATACATTTATTTATATATTTTATATATTATAAATATACAGATTTAGGACCACTGGAGATATATTGAATTGACCATTTAACATGAAGTATTTAATTTCCAGTCATACTATCTACCTCAAGGTCTGATTTTAAAAATGGTACAGGGCCTGGCACCATGGTGTAGTAAGTAAAGCCTCCTCCTGCAGTGCCGGCATCCCATATGGGAGCTGGTTCGAGACCCAGTTGCTCCACTTCTGATTCAGCTTTTTGTTATGACCTGGGAAAGCAGTAGAAGATGACCCAAGTACCTGGGCCCCTGTACCTGCTTGGGAGACCTGGAAGGAGCGCCTGGCTCCTGGCTTTGGATTGGCCAGCTCTGATCGTTGCAGCCATCTGGGGAGTGAATCAACAGATGGAAGATTCTCTCTCTCTGCCTTTTTTTTTTTTTTAATATTTATTTATTTGACAGGTAGAGTTAAACAGTGAGAGAGAGAGAGAAAAGCTTTCCTTCTGTTGGTTCACCCCACAAATGGCCGCCACGGCTGGCGCTGTGCTGATCCAAAGCCAGGAGCCAGGCACCTCCCCCCACCCCCCAGGTCTCCCCTGCGGGTGCAGGGGCCCAAGCACCTGGGCCATCCTCCACTGCCCTCCCGGGCCACAACAGAGAGCCCCCGGAGGAGGGGCAGCCAGATTTAGAACCCGGCGCCCATATGGGATGGCGGTGCTTGCAGGTGGAGGATTAGCCAAGTGAGCCACGGCACTGGGCCCTCTCTCTGCCTTTCAAATAAATAAATAAATATTTTAAAAATGTTGGTATGGTGAGATACAGCTTTCCCTACCCTTTTATTTTCCACTAAATATTTACCTTTAAAGGATGTTTCTTATAAACAACATTTAGTAGAATCTTTTTAAAAGCCACATTTAAAAAAATGACGTGTTTACTAATTTTATATTTTTTATTGCAACAGTATAATTGGGTTTGACTTTACAATCCTGCCATTTGTTTTCCATTTGTCCCTTGGTTGTTTATTAGTTTAGTTCTCTTTTACTACTTCTATTAGTCATACATCACTGCCTTTTTAAAAAATTATTTATTTGAAAGGCAGAGTTACAAAGAGAGAATTCTATCTACTGGTTCACTCCCCAGATGGCCACAACAGAAGCCAGTAGCCTAGAACTCTATCTGGGTCTCCCATATGGGTGGCAGGTGTCCACGCACTGGGCCATCTTCTGCTGCTTCCCCAGGTACATTACTAAGGAGGTGGATTGGAACATGAGCAGCCAGGACTCAAACTAACACTCATATGGGATGCCAGTGTCACAGGTGGTGGCATAACTCGCTGTGCCATGCCAGCCCCTATTATTGTATTTTTGTGAATTTCCATATGCATCCTTAACCCACCTGAGGTGTAATACCACTTTTACCTTTTCCTCATAAAGATGCAGACCTTACAACTGTTTAATAGTTCTTTATTGCCCTTGCTTTTGGTGCCTCTGTTGAGAAATATTTTATCACCAGTTGTTATAAACTTCACAAGACAGTTATTGTTGACGTAGGGAAAAATTTAAAAGCCATATCTATCACTTATACTTTTTTTTTGACAGGCAGAGTGGACAGTGAGAGAGAGAGACAGAGAGAAAGGTCTTCCTTTGCCATTGGTTCACCCTCCAATGGCCGCTGCAGCCGGTGCACCGTGCTGATCCGATGGCAGGAGCCAGGATCCAGGTGCTTCTCCTGGTCTCCCATGGGGTGCAGGGCCCAAGTACTTGGGCCATGCTCCACTGCACTCCCTGGCCATAGCAGAGAGCCGGCCTGGAAGAGGGGCAACCAGGACAGAATCTGGCGCCCCGACCAGGACTAGAACCCAGTGTGCCGGCGCCGCAAGGTGGAGGATTAGCCTAGTGAGCCACGGCGCCGGCCTATCACTTATACTTTCTAGTACTAGCTTTCCTCTTTCTTTCCTGCAGTTATTTATGAGATTACTTCAGTCTGAGTTCTGCTCACTTGTGTCAGATTCTCTGAGATTTTATAAGAAAATTACTTTTTTAAAAAAATGTATTTGAAAGACAGCGTTACAGTGAGAGGAGGAGAGAGCATGAACTTCCATCCACTGGTTAACTCCCCGAATAGCTGCAATGGCTGGTGCTGGGCCAGGTTGAAACCAAGAGCCTGGAACTCCCTCTGGGCCTTCCTGGTGGGTGACAGGGACCCAAGAACTTGGGCCAATTGCACTGCTTTCCCAAGCACATTAGCAGGGAATTGGATTGGAAGAGGAGCTGCTGGGACTTGAACCAGAACTCATAGGGGATGCCAGCATCACCAGTGGCAATTTAGCTTGTTGTGCCACAATTCCAGTCCCTTGACTTAGTTTGTATGATACTTTTGCAGGGGTTTAGAATTATACTTTAGATTTTTCTTTTTAGCACTTTAAAGATATGATTTCATTGTCTTCAATTTCCTGTAATTTCTGCTGCTGAGTAAGCCATAATCTTATTGCTGGTCTTTATGGGTAATGTCTTTTACTTTGGGCTGCTTTTGATATTTTCTCAACTACTATTTTTGGTTTCACTGTTGTGACTCTGTGGGATGTTCTTTGTACATAGTCTGCTTTGATTTGACTTAGCTTAGTACAGTCCTCAAATGTTTCCTTGTGGGGACTGCCTGGGCGCCACCTCAGTGATCTCTTGAGATAGAAACATCACACCTGCATCCCTTGGAAGGCAAGGATGCTGCTGATATCCTGAGGAGTCAGGAACAACATGTCTGCATTCCTTGGAAGGCCATGGATGCTGGGAATGGTTCTCTTGTGCCTTAGGTTGTGAGAAAGCTCACATCATAGAGGCCTTGGATGTCCTGTTCCAGGATGTTTCCCTCCTTCTCACGAGATATCACCTAAGACAAACGAGCAAAGGTCTGTTGGTCTCACAAGGTGTTCCTCCCCTCCTCGTGAGAGGTAGCTTGATGCATACTGCCACATAGGCAAAACTGCAGATGCGAGTACACACTTGCTGACACAGCAAGGCTGAATGCTATCTGGAGGGAATAAAAGATGCAGGGAGATGCAGAGGTGTTCCTTCTCTGCTCAGGAAGAGGGTCCCATTGTCCCTCCCGCCTTCCTTCTGGTTTTTCCATAATCTCTTGTCTTGGTTGTTCTTTATTCATTGTGCCTTGTCCCCTCTTCACCCTGGAAAAGCTGCTGAGCAGGTCTTCAACATTTCCTTTTTTTTTTTTTTGACAGGCAGAGTGGATATAGAGAGAGAGACAGAGAGAAAGGTCTTCCTTTTGCCGTTGGTTCACCCTCCAATGGCCGCCGCGGCCGGCGCGCTGCGGCCGGCGCACCGCGCTGATCCGATGGCAGGAGCCAGGATCCAGGTGCTTCTCCTGGTCTCCCATGGGGTGCAGGGCCCAAGCACCTGGGCCATCCTCCACTGCACTCCCTGGCCACAGCAGAGAGCTGGCCTGGAAGAGGGGCAACCGGGACAGAATCCGGCGCCCCGACCGGGACTAGAACCCGGTGTGCCGGCGCCGCTAGGCGGAGGATTAGCCTAGTGAGCTGCGGCGCCGGCCCCAACATTTCCTTTTTAAGTATTGGATTTGTTTCACTCTTACCTCTTTTTGGGTGTCTATTAACATGGCAGAATCTCTTATGTGCTGCTGTTTTCTCATTTTCCTCTCTGCCACAGTCTGGATAAATTCTTTAGATTTGTTTTTGTGTTCTGTTATCAGCTCCTGTCTGCTGTGCTAGTTCAGGCAGTGCTATGCTTTCAGCTGTAGGTTGTCTATTTAATTTTCTAAAAAACATATCCCATACTATAAGTGAATTTTCCTTTTCATGTCCATTTTCTTCATCATTTCCTTGAAAACCTTCAACATAGTAATTTTCAGCATTTTAAAGTACATGTCTGCTAACTCATCTTGATGATCTATGTGACATTTCTATTCAAAGCTTTTTCCTCATAATTATAGTTCACATTTTCCTGTTTCTTCACATGCCTAGCAATTTTACTGTATGTTGGAAATATGCCTAAAAGAACCAAACAAATTCCATATGGTATCATCTATCAGTGAGGGAACCTTATCTTCTTTTAAGCTGTGTGGGGCCTGAACACCTCAGGACAGCAAGGGATTGGGCTGGGTGGTGACAACACACAGTTCCAACAAGACCTGGACTTTTTTGTTGTCTTTTAAAAAAAGATTTATTAATGTATTTGAAAGGCAATTTTAGAGAGAGGGAGGGTAGAAAGGAAAGGGGAGGGGTCGGGAAAGAGAGGGGTGGGGAGAGAGAGAGAAATACATGGATTTCCATCTGCTGGTTCACTCTGCAAATGGCCACTGCAGCCAGGGCAGGGCCAGGCCAAAGCCAGTAGCCCAGAATTCCATCTGGGTGTCTCACGTGGTTGGCAGGAGCCCAATCACTTGGGCCAGCTTTTGCTGCTTTTCTAGTGCATTAGCAGGGAACTGGATCGCAGGTTGAGCAGCTAGCACTCAAAAGAGCACTGCACTCATATGCGATGTCTGCATTGCAGGAGGTGGCGTAACTGGCTGGGGCACAATGCCCACCCCAAGCCTGGACTTCACTCCTGGACTTCTCATTGAGAACTGCTTTTCTCGCCCTGACTGACAGGTTTTGGCTTAGCACGAGCCTCCTGAGGGAGAAGGCTGGTGCGATTTCACTCTACCACGCAGGTCAAGACCTGCCTGTTTGCTCTTCTCATTTCCAATCCATCATGCCAGCCCACAAGCATCAGAAGCCCCTGTGGACCCCCTGCCAGGGCCGTGCCTGTGTGCTGCTGATGCAGACCATTAGGTGTGCGTCTGCCTCAGCAGGTGCGCTGGGAGGGGCTGGTATTTTAGGTTGTTGTGTAGATTATGGGAGGCTGCCCTGCACTAGACCCAAAAGACCAAACCATTATGGACTCACTGATGCCCCAAGTCCAAGTCACCAAGCTGAAAGCAGAATGTTTATCTGACTTCTGAGAGCACAGAGGCAGGGAGGGAGAGGCCACATTCCCAGACAGGCCAGATGTGGCAGGAAAGTAACTTGGAAATTCCTCTTTTGTCTGTTTCTGCTCTCCTCAGCCCTCTGTCTATTAAACTAACATCTGCTCAGCTCACTAGAACGCTCATTTAGAACAGGGTGTTGACTGAATCTAGAATTGCACACAAAACCCAATCAGACCTTCAAGTTGAATGTTTTTTATACATTCGTCTCACCCTGTGCGACCACACAGCTCTGGGGCCGCTCTCCCAGCTGGGGCAGGGACGGCAGTCCGCCTTCCGGTAACCCCGGGCTTCTGGCGGGGGAAACCCTACTTGACCGCGGCGCTCCCGGCGTCCAGACCCGGTCCACACGGACAACGGAAGGTCCCTGAATTACCACAAGAAAACCCCAATCGGGGTCTTGGGCCAGCAACACGCTGCCCACAGCTGCCGCGCACCGCGTCCGACCCCCAGCCCTCCGCCCCCGTCTACGTACCCGCGCCCGTTCCCGGCGTCCGACTCCCGCCCCGGCCGGCTGTGGGCACGGGAGCCGGTTCCTCACACGGGCTGACGACGCAACTCGGCTCTACCCCGCAGAAGGCGTAGCCTGTGGAGTGCGCCTGCGCGGTAGGATGGCCCCGCCTCGGGGCGGGGCCTCCCCTGGGCGCGGCTCGTGCGCACTGCGCCTGCGCAGGCCGAGGGCGGTGGCTCTGGCTCCCGGTGGGGAACCGTCAGCCCCTACGTGCTGGTGGCGTGGATGTGCAACTCGGCGGGGAGAAGCGACTGAGGTAGGTGTCCTGGTGGACCCAGCGTAGGAGGCTGGGCTGCACTTGAGGCAGGACTTGTAGGGTGAGGGGGTCCTCGCCCCCCGTGTGCGTCGCTGGCCGACTGAAGCCTCCGTCTCCTCCTGGGACCCCCGAGCGCCCTCCCGGTTCCTCGGCTCTGCGCTGTAGCGGCTGTCCGCGAGCTCCGCGCCTGCCCCACCCCGTTGCCCCGCCCCTCTCCGACGCCCCGCCTTTTCCCTACGCGGCACCACGCCCACCGGAGGCCCCGCCCCTCTCCGGGGCCCCGCCCCTCTCCTGCGCCACGCCTACCAGCGGCCCCGCCCCTCTTCGGGGCCCCACCCTGGCCGAGCTACGCCCCTCGCGGCGCCACGCCCCCTCGGCCCGGGCCAGCCGCGCCGCTCCCGGGTCTCCCTCCCTCCCTCCCGTCAGGTCTCTTCCAGAGCTCCGCCCTAGCCACGTCCCTCCCCGCAGGCACGCCCCTCCCGGCGCACGCCCCTCCCCGCAGGCACGCCCCTCATGGCGCACGCCCCTCCCGCAGGCACGCCCCTCCCGGCGCACGCCCCCTCGGCCCGGGCCGGCCGCGCCGCTCCCGGGTCTCCCTCCCTCCCTCCCGTCAGGTCTCTCCCAGAGCTCCGCCCTAGCCACGCCCCTCCCTCAGGCACGCCCCTCCCTCAGGCACGCCCCTCGCGGCGCCACGCCCCCTCGGCCCGGGCCGGCCGCGCCGCTCCCGGGGCTCCCTCCCTCCCTCCCATCAGGTCTCTCCCAGAGCTCCGCCCTAGCCACGCCCCTCCCTCAGGCACGCCCCTCGCGGCGCCACGCCCCCTCGGCCCGGGCCAGCCGCGCCGCTCCCGGGGCTCCCTCCCTCCCTCCCGTCAGGTCTCTCCCAGAGCTCCGCCCTAGCCACGCCCCTCCCCGCAGGCACGCCCCTCCCGGCGCACGCCCCTCCCGGCGCACGCCCCTCCCCGCAGGCACGCCCCTCGCGGCGCCACGCCCCCTCGGCCCGGGCCGGCCGCGCCGCTCCCGGGGCTCCCTCCCTCCCTCCCGTCAGGTCTCTCCCAGAGCTGCCTCGGCCCCGGCGTCAGATCCGGGCCGCACCCTCGCGCCGTCGTAGGTGGGCCCAGGTTTCCAGCGGAGTTAGTAGTTACGGTTCCAGGAATCACGAGAGTAGGGTCAGGCCTGTTTGTAGGCGAGGCGTGCGTTCTATAGGAGTGTGGCGCTGGCAGGCGCGGGGGAGCTGAGGAGAGGCGGGGGGCTCCGTCCCAGGGCGACCCCAGGAGCGCCCGGGCCAGCCCGGGACGCGCGTGTGCCTGTGCCGCTTGTGGTGCTTTCGATGGGCCTTGTAGAACTGAGGGTGAGTTTCATCTCCACACCGCGGCGCACGCGTAGGTTGGTTTCACTTGGGTCGGGGACCTTTCTAGTGTGCCTCAGAAGTTAAATGGATTTGATTGTCAAGCGGTGTAACAGCCCTCTCCCCCTCTCCCCCTCCCTCTCTCTCTCAGTAGAAACGAGGAGGAGAAAATGAAATAATAAAGGCAGCAGGTATGAGGCAGAGCCCGAGGGAACTATGGCCACGTCAGGTGACTGCCCCGGGAGTGAGTCTCAGGTAATTTTGTCTGCAGTGTAAGAACTCGTGCCCAACGAGCGTGAATGTGACAGAAACAAGTGTCAGCTCACAAGCCAGGAGCGTCACTTGTGTCCTTGAAGGTGGCCCCCACAGCGGGCTGCTTCCGTTGAAAGAGCGTTGAGGTACAGGGTTGCAGATGGCGTTCCCGTGCTGGTGCTGGAAACATGTCTAGGGAGTACTTCCGGTGGTCAGAACACGGGGTCCTCTGCACACCTGCATCCAGCGTGGGAGTGCCTGGCTTCAGGTGCTGGCTTGGCTCCTGATGCCAGCTTTCTGCTGTGGTGCACCCTGGGAGGCAGCAGGTGATGGCTCAAATAGCGGGATATCTGCCACCCTCATGGGAGACCCAGATTGAATTCCTGGCTCCTGTCTTTGCCTGGTCCAAAGCCCTGCTGTTGTGGGCATTTGGAGAATGAACCAGCACATGAGCTTGCTCTCGCTCTCTCTCTCTGTCTCTCTCTACCTTTTAAATAAATAAAATTAAGCACTTAGTAAAAAACAAAAAAAGAAACTGCACACAAAAATATCAGTCACCTAGGACTCAGTTTTGGTGCCTGAACTAGTGAAACTAGCATGCTTTCCTAGCTATTTGATGACACCCAAGTATAATACCAGCCAATTAGAAGAGATACATGTATGCACACTGTTTTCTGCCTGGGCTACACACATAATTTCATTCAAGCTAGCAGTAAAAAAAAGAAAAAAAAAACACGTTAAATTTTAAGGAATGTTGGTTATGTAAAATAAACTAATATTCTAATAGATGTTTTAAAAAATCAAACATTTTGAGCCGGCGCCGTGGCTCAATAGGCTAATCCTCCACCTTGCGGCGCCGGCACACCGGGTTCTAGTCCTGGTTGGGGCGCCGGATTCTGTCCCGGTTGCCCCTCTTCCAGGCCAGCTCTCTGCTATGGCCAGGGAGTGCAGTGGAGGATGGCCCAGGTGCTTGAGCCCTGCACCCCATGGGAGACCAGGAAAAGCACCTGGCTCCTGGCTCCTGCCATCGGATCAGCGCGGTGCACCGGCTGCAGCGGCGGCCATTGGAGGGTGAACCAACGGCAAAGGAAGACCTTTCTCTCTCTGTCTCTCTCTCTCACTGTCCACTCTGCCTGTCAAAAAAAAAAAAAAATTTTTTAGTATCTGTGATTTCAGTTTTAATGCTTTTTCCCCCTTTCATTCTGAAGATCTCCTTTCTTTTTTTTTTATTTTTGATTAAAAAAAATTTTTTTTTGACAGGCAGAGTGGACAGTGAAAGAGAGAGAGACAGAGAGAAAGGTCTTCCTTTTGCCGTTGGTTCAACCTCCAATGGCTGCCACGGCCGGCGCGCTGCGGCCGGTGCACCGCGCTGATCCGAAGCCAGGAGCCAGGTGCTCTCCTGGTCTCCCATGCGGGTGCAGGGCCCAAGCACCTGGGCCATCCTCCACTGCACTCCCTGGCCACAGCAGAGAGCTGGCCTGGAAGAGGGGCAACCAGGACAGAATCCGGCGCCCCAACCGGGACTAGAACCCAGTGTGCCAGTGCCGCAAGGCGGAGGATTAGCCTAGTGAGCCGCAGCACCAGCCCTGAAGATCTCCTTTCAATGGGTTTTTATGGATAGGAATGTTATTTACAGTTGGTTTATTAATCTATTGTCATGAATCATAAAATGTTTTAATCCCATGGACATTGAGGCATTAAAATAATTAGAACATTTATAGAATAGTATTGGAAACATCAAGTACATTTTATAGTTAGACTCACTAACATTTTGCCATGTTTACTTCAGTGCACACACACACACACGTGTAAAATAACAACACCACAAGTAAAGTTTTTTTCTCCAGCAACATCCTTTACCTCTTCTGTTTCTCTAGAGGTAAAAGCTACTGTGAATTATGAATTTGATGAGTGTGCTTCTGCCCCATTTTTTATACCTCGGTACATTATGCAGAAATCTTTGAACAATATGATAGTATCTGTGTGTGCTTTTTAGAACTTACATATGTGATTTATACTCTCTGTTGCCTGTAGCTTGCTTTTTTCCCACTTAACTTTACATCTGTTGATAGATATATTGTGCTAGCTCAGTCCTTGTCCTGTAGCATGTTCTTTAGAAGAATGTATCACAGGGGCCAGCGCGGTGGCATAGCAGGTAAAGCTTCCACCTGCAGTGCCAGCATCCCATATGGATGTCAGTTTGAGTCCCAGCTGCACCACTTCCGATCCAGCTCTCTGCTAATGGCCTGGGATACAGTAGAAGATGGCCCAACTCCTTAGGTCCCTGCACCTATTTGGGAGACCTAGAAGCAGCTCCTGGCTCCAGGCTTCAGATTGTATTACATTCACAGATAAAGTATATAGGTCTGTTGCAGCCTTACTTTTATGTATCAAGTGTGTGCCCTATTTTATTTATTTCCCTTTTTTTTTTAAACACTGAAGTTGTTTTCTCTTACACAGTGTTGCAGTGAGCATCCTTCGCCATGCCTCTGTGTGTGACTGGGTAGCCAGTAATGGCATCATAGGATGGAAGGGATTGCATGGTTTGCATTTTACTAAATGATGATCTGTTGTCTGCAATAGCCAATAATAGTGCTTGCTGACAGGTGGGGACATCACATGTTTTGGATTTGGTCAGTTTGATAGATTAGGATTGGTAATTGGTATCTTACTATTTTCATTTTTCTGGTTACTTGTGAGACAAGGTAATATTTTAGTAATATTTGTGTTCATCCTGTTACTACCACCCTCCACAATGGAAGCAATGCCCGATATTGGTGTTTTATCTCTTTCCTCCCCCCTTAATCAAGCCTTTCTAGAATTTTATCAACTTACCTTTTTGAAGAAATGTTTTTGTCTTTGTTGAGTTTCTCTAGTCTTCTGTTTTCAGTATCATTTATAAAACACCTGCAGAGCACAGTATTTTCAAGTGCACACAGAATATTCACTAAAATGTCCCATATGACTAGTCCATACAGCAGGCTGGAATATATTGACTTCTGCTTTTATTTTCATTTCCTTTTATCTTTTTGGGTTTGCTCTTCTTCTTTCCCTAAGATGTCTTTAAAGCTGCCACCTTTCCTCTCACTACTGCTCTAGCTGTATCTCACACATTGCATTGCATTCTTAATGTTCAGTTCAAATATGTTTAATATATCACAATGGAAATTAAAACAATTCTGGAACATTTTGAAAGTGTGTTGCTTAATTTCCAAACATTTGGGAATTTTTACTTGTCTTTTTTGTTGCTCAATATGAGTTTGATGATATTTGGTTACAGAATGTAACATACTCCATAATTTCAGTCCTTTGAACTGTATTCCAGCCTGCTGTATGGCCTAGTCATATGGACTATTTTAGTGAATATTCTGTGTCCACTTGCAAAGACTGTATTCTGCAGTTGTTGAGTTTTCTATAAATGTCACTGAGATTACATGGGTAAATGGTAGTGTTTAAATCTCTATTGAGTACTCAGGAACTAGATACCCTTTGCATGCATTAATGGTAAAGTGTGAAGTGTGGCACCCTTTATGGAAAGACTGTTACATGTCTGAATAAAAAACATTCTTAAAGCAGACTCAAGAGAACAGGCATTGTCACTGTGACAGCTGTGAAGTGGTACACGGGAATCCCAGCAGGCCATGTGCACCATGCGTGCCTACTGGACTCTGAAAGGATAAACGCTACTCCGACCCCTGCATGCCATGGGCACATGCACCATGCCCGCTTCCTGGAGTAGGATACCGTTCTGATCGGTGACCGAGGCTGCAAGAGGTTCTGGTTTTTCTTCTGGGTGCTTTTGTACCTGTGTGTACTTTTTTCACACATTTCCTAATGTGAGCATGAGTTCTTTTATGTTTAGGAAAATTAAGATGTAGGTATTGAGACAGGGGTGCTCTGCTGAGCTGGAATGTGTGGCTTGGTTCTGCTACCTCCAGTGGACATTGTCCAGGCAGGTTATCTGGGTAGGAAGTATCATGGGGCAGCTAGTGGGCTCCTCCAAGACTGCAGGACCAGCCTCTGAATTCTAGGTGCAGAGTATGCTCTCATGGGGATATTTGTTCCATTCCCCACCACCATGTCCTCTCACTCTGTCTTTGGTCTGAAGAGGTCCATAGAGCCAACATTTTCAGACATGATTTCCTTTTCCTGGGGTCGATTGTCGCTGTCCTAAACCATTGGTCTTGAGGCCAAGGGTGCCTTACCAGAGAGACGCTGACAGCAGACCTCCTTGCTGTTTCTTTGACTTTCCATTGAAGATGCAAATTATTTTATGTTAGTGATGTCAAGTAGGGGTGGTAAAGATGATCCAATTCGTTTTTCTAATGAATATTCAATCACAAGAATCTTTTTAAAAATATTAATTTTTCATCTACTTAAGAGGCAGGTTGACCTATCTTCCATCTGCTGGATCACTCACCAAATGCCTGCAACAACCAGGCTGGGGCAGTGTGAAGCCAGTGACTCACATGGGTGGCAGGGGCCTAAGTACTTGAGCCATTATCTGCTGCCTCCCAGGGTTGTGCTTTAGCAGGAAGCTGGAAGTGGAGGCGCGGGGACTTGAACTAGAACTCTGATATGGGATTCTGGTGTCCCAGGCATGCTCAGCCCGCTGTGTCTAACATCCCAAACCTTCCTAGCCAGAAACAAGAAAGAAAACAAGCTCTGGAGTTCTTTCTTTGTGCTTTCCTTGACTTTGAGCAGGAAGAGGAACCTGTCCAGCCCAGCGAGGCGGAGCTCCTCCAGGAGGGAGTACAGCCAGAGGAATTTGTGGCCATCGCTGACTACACCGCCACTGATGAGAACCAGGTAGCCTGTGTGGCAGTCTGTTTTGTGGATTTCAGCATGTTCAGATGTGTTTAGATGTGGTTTGTGGGCATCATACTAACATTAAATAAAGTGGTACTCAATTGTTTATAGAGCCAAAGGAGACCTGTTATGTGACCTTCACTTTCTAGTCCAACAAATTCTGACCCCTACCACGATGTGAAGATGCCAGGGTAGGGAATGGGGCGTGTCAGTAGAGGGAGAGGCACCTGGTCCATGTCCACTTGGAAAGTGTGGAGCAGAGCCCACCCAGTTAGGAAGCAGGCTGACGAGTAAGAGGGAGATGTCTGCTTGCTGTAGCTCTCCTTACTTTGTGGTAGGATTTCTTAGAGTAAACCTCTGGTAACAAAATTGGTTATGGCTTCGGGGGCTACAGTGAGGGATGCTCTGCTAAGCTATTTGAAATTGTTTACCCTTCTCTTTTTTAAAAAATCAACTGCACTCTGTCCTCTGCCAGGCAGATGTTCCACAAAGATCCCTGAATCCTGTCACTTTCACGGGCTGTCGGTTGCTGTAGTTACTTGCTCCATTTTGGAAATCACTGATTGGTCACCAGTGATGGAGATTTACAACTGAGCCACAATCAAGGTGCCTGCTGGTGGTGTTCCTATTGAATTTAACTTCTGTCTTTTTATTTTCCAGCTCAGCTTTTTGAGAGGAGAGAAGATTCTCATCCTGAGACAAACGACTGCAGAGTGGTGGTGGGGCGAGCGAGCAGGCTGTTGTGGGTACATTCCTGCCAATCATGTGGGCCGGCCCATGGAGGAGTATGACCCCGAGGACACGTGGCAGGATGAGGAGTACTTTGGCAGCTACGGGACCCTGGTATCACCTACACATTCCCTGTTCAGCTGCCCAGGCGCCACTTCTTTTCTCTAGTTTATGTTCTAATGTTTCAGAAATAATCTCTGGGCTGCTTGTACTTGTTGTTCAGAGCAAGGCTTGCAAACTATCTCCTGGTCTTAGTGGGACACAGGGTCCATGTCACCACTCCTTAGCCCTGCCGCTGTTGTGTGAAAGTGGCCATGGACGACACAGACATGAGCATGGCTGTGTGCCAGTGCAGCTACCTGTGGACATTGAAATTTGATTTTCTTGTACTTTGCATGTGTCGCAAAATCTTTGGATTTTTAAAAGTCATTTAAAAATGTAAAAGCCATTCTCCGCTTGGAGGCCTTACGAACGTAGGTAGAGGAAGGGATCTGGCCTGTGAGCTGTTGTTTGATGATCCTTAGCGATACCATTTGAGCCATTGGGTTATGAGCTTCTCTCAGTATTTCAAAAAATAATACATTTCACTTTAACAATGAGATGGAAAGAAATTGTGTAAATCAGCCAGCAGCAGTACTGCCAAACAACCAGTACCTTAGTGTTTTCTGTGGAGAAGAGACTGTGATCCTGTGGTCCATTCAACAGCCCTGTTTACATTTTAAACTTAGATAACAATTGTTACTTGCAGGATGAACTTTGAAAAAGTAATGCTGCATGAAAGAAAGAAGGCATGAGAGCATATACAACATTTATCCAATTATTTAAAGTGAAAAGTCCATTTTAAAAGGTGAATGGAGGGCTAAGCACTTGGTATAGTGGTTGAGACACCAGTGGAGATGAGACACTTTGGAATGCCTGTGTTCTATTCCCAGCTCTGGCTCCTGAATCCAGCTTCCTGCTAATGCAGACCCTGGGGAGCAGCAGTGATAGCTCAAGTGGTTTGGTTACTGCCACCCACATAAGAGACCTGGATTGCATTTCTGATCCGATGGCAGGAGCCAGGTACTTATCCTGGTCTCCCATGGGGTGCAGGGCCCAAGCACTTGGGCCATCCTCCACTGCACTCCCTGGCCACAGCAGAGAGCTGGCCTGGAAGAGGGGCAACCGGGACAGAATCCGGCACCCCGACCGGGACTAGAACCTGGTGTACTGGCACCGCAAGGTGGAGGAAGGCTTCTGTCTTTAGACCTGGCTTTGGTCATGGTTGTTGCAGGCATTTGGAGAATGAACCAGTAGAGAAGAGCTCTTGCATTTCTCTTTTTGCCTCTTGAATAAATAATAATCAAATGTGGATGTGTAAAGAAGTTGTGAAACTAGAAGGCAGGGAGCTGGCACTCCTGGGAACCGGTGTGGGTGACCTGTGAGAGGGAGGTCTTTGCCGGGGTGGCAAGGCAGGAGACTGGTGCTAGCAGTGTTCTGGTGTTTGTTAAACAAGAATCTGCTGAATAACTGCCTCTGATACACTGTACATACTTAGTGTACCTTTTTTGTAGGCATGCTGTATTTCACAGTTAAAAATGTTAAAACCGCTCATGTGTACGCATGCTTAGAGCTTGCACGCATGCTTAGAGCTTGCAGTCCAGCAAGCAACGATCCTAATGAAAAGCAGAGTCTCCTTCCTGCAGCCCTAGCACAAAGCTGTGCCCTCCACACGGAGACTTTCAGTAACAGGGTTTATGCACACCCTGGACCAACTGAGAGCTACACTGATTGTACTATTTTTTTTTTTTTTTTTTTTTTTTTTGACGGGCACAGTGGACAGTGAGAGAGAGACAGAGAGAAAGGTCTTCCTTTGCCGTTGGTTCACCCTCCAGTGGCCGCTGCGGCCGGCCGGTGCGCTGTGGCCGGCGCACCACGCTGACCCGAAGCCAGGAGCCAGGTGCCTCTTCCTGATCTCCCATGCAGGTGCAGGGCCCAAGGACTTGGGCCATCCTCCACTGCACTCCCGTGCCACAGCAGAGAGCTGGACAGGAAGAGGAGCAACCGGGACAGAATCTGGCATCCTGACTGGGACTAGAACCCAGTGTGCCGGCGCCGCAGGCAGAGGATTAGCCTATTGAGCCGTGGTGCTGGCCTGATTATAAGATTTTTTAAAGAATTTTTACTTATTTATTTGAGAGATAGAGAGACACAGACAGATAGAGGGAGGCAGAGAAAGAGAGAGCACTTGTCTGCTGGTTTGCTCACCCGAATGCCTGCAATGGTCAGGGCTGAAGCCAGGAGCTCAATCTGGGTCTCCCACCTGGGTGGGAGGAACCAACTTCTTGAGCTGTCACTGGCTGCCTCCCAGGGTCTGCATTAATAGGAAGCTGGGATTGGGAATAGAGCTGGGACTTGAAACCAGACACTCCAATGTGGAACACTGGTGTCCCAACAGGCATCTTAAGTACTGTCCCAAATGCAGGCCTCCACCAGTTCGATTTTTTTTTTTTAGTTTATAGAGAAGGAAGTCTTGCATATCCACAGGTATTTACTTTGCCCTTTTCACATGGTTAGGTTGTTTTGAGGATCTCTCCATTCTGAAACCTGTAGTTCTCTTCCTTCTTAGAGACGCAGAGAAAGATAGACAAGGAGAGCTCCCATTCACTCGTTCACTCCCCGAATTGTGGCTGAACCTGGAAGCTGAGAACTCATTCCAGGTCTCTGATGTGGGTGGCAGGAGCCCAGCCCTTTGAGTCATCACCACTGCCTCCAGGGTCTACATTAGCAGGAAGCTGGAGGCAGAGGCAGGAGCTGGAGCTGGAGCTGGGCATTGAACCTGGGTACTCTGATGTGGGAGGTGAGCATCTTAACCCAGTTAAGACTGCAAGGGCAAAAGCTTTATAGCATTTTATAAGTTCTTTATAGCAGCTCTAGGTTACTGTGTGTTCTGAAAAGATTGGACAGTGATTATCTAACAACTTCTTATGATGACATATAATGCTGTAATTGAACCCTACATTAGATCTGTTTTAACTGTCCCTTCAATTTCCGTGGCTTAAATTCACATCTATACATGCATTTTAATATATAAAATATATATGTACATTCATTTATAAATACATGTACATTTATACATATATATATATATATATACACATATGGTTTTATTTTTAACTTTGATGAATTTTGACAATTTGTCTTCCAGAAAGACTTGCTAATTATATGAAGGTACCTCAAAAAGTTTATGGAAAAATTGAATTAAGCGATGTTTATTTTGGTACAAAAAAGTTGAAATCCACACATAGTTTTTTCTAATATGTATTTTCCATGAATGTCTTGGAGATTGCTGTGCACTGTCTTATTCCATTTGTACTGCTATGGGTGTGAGAGCTCCCTCCAATGGCAGGCCTTTTATGAGGGCTCCATCCTGCTCCTGGGTCAACTGCTGTGACTTGGTGCTGTCACACTGGTGATTCTGTGTCAGCAAATGATGCTGGTGGCATTTAGATCACAGAATCTATTTACCAAAGTATCATTTCCCACCACACCTTATCAGAGTGGAAACAGATTTCCAGCCTCCAAGGTGAAAGATGGCATTTCTTGATTTTGATTTCCATTTTTTAAAAAAGTGAGATTAATCATCTTTTGTGCACTTGGTAGCCTTTGATATTTCTCCTTGATTGGCAAGCTGTCTTTGATATCTTTGCCCATTCCCTTCTGTTTGCTTGTGTTTATGTGTATGGAATTCTTTGCTTGGCATTGTTTTCTCCCATAGAGAACTTTTTATCTCTGTATAGTCTGGTTTATTTTTCTTTGTGACTTCTGGATTTTGTGTCCTACTTTGAAAGATATTCTTCACTCCAAGGTTTGAAATATCTACTTTATTTTAGAATGGTTATGATCCTATTTTTTTTTTTTTTTTTTTTGACAGGCAGGTGGACAGTGAGAGAGACAGAAAGTTCTTCCTTTGCCGTTGGTTCACCCTCCAATGGCCGCTGCAGCTGGTGTGCTGTGGCCAGTGCATCGCGCCAATCCGAAGCCAGGAGCCAGGTGCTTCTCCTGGTCTCCCATGGGGTGCAGGGAGGGCCCAAGCACCTGGGCCATCCTCCACTGCACTCCCTGGCCACAGCAGAGAGCTGGCCTGGAAGAGGGGCAACCAGGACAGAATCCGGCGCCCCGACTGGGACTAGAACCCGGGATGCCGGCGCCACAGGCAGAGGATTAGCCTATTGAGCCGCAGCCCGGCCACGATCCTGTTTTAAACAGTGAAATATTTAAATTAACCTAGATTTCACTGTAAAGAATAAGGTACAATCCTGCCTTACTTTCCCTCACAGAATCTCGGCATCTGAGCCTGTTATCAGACAGCTGCCACACTGGTCCTACATTCCTGGGACCTCTGTGAGCTCCATTGATCTACTTGTGTCTTCTGCAGCTCCCAACTCTTCATCACTGTAGCTTTATGAAGTCCATGAGAGCTGGATCTTTAGAAGTTCTGTGTGTGTGTGTGTGTGTTTTGTTTTGTTTTTTTTTTTTTAGCATTTTTCTTGTAGCCTTGGGAGTTTGTTGTTTTTGAAACAATTTTACCATTTTCTTTCTTTCTTTCCTTTTTTTTTTTTTTTTTTTTTTTTTTTGACAGGCAGAGTAGACAGTGAGAGAGAGAGACAGAGAGAAAGGTCTTCCTTTTTGCCGTTGGTTCACCCTCCAATGGCCGCCACGGCCGGCGCACCATGGCCGGCGCACCGCGCTGATCTGATGGCAGGAGCCAGGTGCTTCTCCTGGTCTCCCATGGGGTGCAGGGCCCAAGCACTTGGGCCATCCTCCACTGCCCTCCCTGGCCACAGCAGAGAGCTGGCCTGGAAGAGGGGCAACCGGGACAGAATCCGGCGCCCCGACTGGGACTAGAACCCGGTGTTCCGGCGCCGCAAGGCAGAAAAGGTTAGCCTAGTGAGCCGTGGAGCCAGCCTACCATTTTCTTGTGGGTACCTGGTACTGCATGGATTGTGTGCATCAGCTTAGGGCCAAGTGACATCTGTGGCATTGAGCACACATTCCTCCCTGCTTAAGCCTGTTTGACTTAGAAGGTTCTGGTCATTCAGGGCCATGTGCCTCTCTCATCATCAGTGCTCTAAGTGGAGGGGTGAGTCTCTCATCATCAGTGCTCTAAATGGAGGGGGTGCCTCTCTCATCCTCAGTGCTCTAAGTGGAGGGGTGTGCCTCTCTCATCATCAGTGCTCTAAGTGGAGGGTGTGCCTCTCTCATCATCAGTGCTCTAAGTGGAGGGGTGAATCTCTCATCCTCAGTGCTCTAAGTGGAGGGCTGTGCCTCTCTTGTCATCAGTGCTCTAAGTGGAGGGCTGTGCCTCTCTCATCATCAGTGCTTTCCCATTGCTGTGGGTTTTGGAGCTTTCTTTTGGGTCCCTCTGATGCCTCGGTGCCCTGTTGTCCTGAGCCCATGGACTTTGCCCCAGGGTGCTCTGCAGGGTGCTTCGAGAGCCTCTGCAGCTCTCCTGTCCTTTAGCTCAGCTGTCTTTCTGTCTGGGTTAGGTTCTCATGGGAAGGATATTTGGGCCTTGGCTTTTAGACCCCTGCAAGCCTCCTTCCGCCTGTCCCTTTGTTGTTTGTTCTCTAGGAGGAGCCAGGAGGGGTCCATGAGGACCTGTCCAGCTCTCCTGTTTGGTGGTGTAACCCTGGTGGATCTGGGTGGGTCTGGAAGGCAGGTGTTGGCCCTGCTCCCTCCTTCTGCCGGATGCTTTTGTGAGCTCTGCTTTCTATATCATGAGAGTGCTGGGGAGCAGATCTGACCACTGTGCTGAGCAAGTCCCTCTCTGCCTCTTCGGGGACTGGCCGCTTCTTGCATGACTGTCTTCGAGTGTCAGGTGTGTTTCCTCTGAGGACTTGGCTGGGGCCTCTGTTCACCCAAGGGCTGCCAGAGCTGTCCCATCCCCCAGCTGCAGTTGAGTACTTTCTAAGCACATGAGCTCCAGGCTTCCTTCTGTGAGGAGGACCTGGGGCAGTGCTCACCTCCCAGCCCTCTCCCTGTGGCAGCCGGGCAGGAGTCAGGGAGGCGGCATCTGTGCCTCTGTCTCAGGCGGACCACACCTGCGTCTCTGCTCACCTGACTCTTGGAGCAGTGCAGAGAAAAGCTGCAGGCAGCACCCTGCTGAGCTGGAAGGATTCCAGAAGCTTCTGTCCCAGCCCTTCACTGCCCACTCCGGTTTTATCTCCTGGCTTATTTATCTTTTTTTTTTTTTTTTAAAGATTTATTTATTTGTTTGAAAGGCAGATTTACAGAGAGGCAGGGGCAGAGAGAGAAGTCTTCCCTCTACTAGTTCATTCCCTAAATGGCCACAATGGCAAGGTCTACGCCAGGCTGAAGCCAGGAGCCAGGAGCTTCATCCGAGTCTCCCACATGGGTGCAGGGCCCATCTTCTGCTGCTTTCCCAGGCACATTAGCAGGGGGATGGATTGGAAATGGAACAGCTGGGACCAGAACTGATGCCCATATGGGATGCTTGGCACTACAGACAGTGTGTTAACCTGCTATGCCACAGCACCGTCCCTTGTTTATCTTTTGGTTTTTGGCTTTATTTTTAAGCATTTATTTATTTGAAAGGCAGAGTGAGAGAGAGAAACAGACAGAGCTCTTCCATCTACTGGTTCATTCTCCAAATGGCTACACTGGCTGGAGCTGGTCCAGGCCAAAATCAGGAGCCTGGAACTTCATCTGGGTCTCCTACTTGGGTGGCAGAGACCCAAGCACTTGGGCCATCTTCCACTGCTCTCTCAGGTGCATTAGCAGGGAGCTGTCTTCCGCTGCTCTCCCAAGCGCACTAGCAGGGAGCTGGATTGGAAGTGGAGCCGCCGGGACTTGAGACAGTGCTCTGATGTGGGACTGCCCACATTGCAGAGGCGGCTGAGCTCACTGCACCACAACTCTGGCCCCATGGTGATTTCTTAAGCCCGTTTATTGCTCCTGATTTTAGTGTGGACTGGGTGTAGCTCTAACCCTCCTCTCACAGCAGAGCTGGAAACAGCTCTAGGCATAGAATGCTTCTCAGTGTGTGTTTTCTGCAGAAACTTCACTTGGAGATGCTGGCAGACCAGCCTCGGACGACCAAATACCACAGTGTCATCCTACAGAATAAGGAGGCCTTGGAGGGCAAAGTCATCCTGGATGTTGGCTGTGGCACTGGGATCATCAGCCTCTTCTGTGCCAACTACGCACGGCCCAAGGCAGTAAGTGGAGCCCCACAGTGCCCCTGCGGAGGCCAGCAGGGTCCCAGGTGGCCCCCATGTGGCTAGGGACTCACTGACCACTCCATGGCCTTGGTGAGTGTCCTCATGGGAGGCTCCTTGCAGGCCGAGCCCTTGTAGGCTATTACCCGAGTTGAGTGAGGCACAGACAGCATGGAGGGGAATGGGGCAGAACAGAAAATACCCAAGCAAGTTGTATGTGGCAGGTATATCCTGAGACGTATTTCCATTAGCTTTAGGAGCAGGTGGATCCCAGGTCTGTCTGGGTGTGTGTGGATGATCTACCCAGCAATGATGCCTCCACAGACTGGAGGGCCCTGTTGCTCTGTGACCTCCCTTCCCCTTCAGGGTGGTCTGTGCTATACCTCACATAGGAGTGACATGAGGGTGACGTCCCAGCTTGCAGGTGTGACCTGTGCACAGCGTCACCCTCATGCAACCTGCTGGACGTGCTCCTAACCCTAACACAGCCCTCCTGTGGGCCCTTTGAGTGGAACAGTCCCTCAGGCACCTGTGACAGTCCAGCTGCTCCCAGGTGGGCCAGGCCTGCTGCATGGTTGACAGTGGTCTTGCCAGGTGGAGGCTTTGTGCACTGGCAGCCAGAGCCTGCCTTTTACATGCAGGCTGGGGAGGAAGGCAGGAGATGGTGCCACTCTGGGACTCCACTGCCCCTGCACTGGTTACGGCTGGGGGAGGGCGGGCTGCACTGACGGGCGCCTGTGTACAGGTGTACGCAGTGGAGGCCAGCGAGATGGCGCAGCACACGGGCCAACTGGTCCTGCAGAATGGCTTCGCAGACACCATCACCGTGTTCCAGCAGAAGGTGGAGGAGGTGGTGCTGCCCGAGAAGGTGGACGTGCTTGTGTCCGAGTGGATGGGGACCTGCCTGCTGGTAAGGGCTGGGCCCGGGATGGGGACGAGGTAGACAGCAGGCTGTGGGAGGGACGGAGGGGAGGGGTACCCTCTTGGCCAGGCCCAAGAACTCTCCCCATGACTGATGGTTCCCCAGGGGGAGGTACGGTTAGTTTCTCCCATGATCCTTGGTGCAGGGTGTTGGGTTTCTAGCTGGTTAATGAAATGTGGGTGTGATGGAATTCAGTCAGGGGTGATGGGCCCTGTACCCAATTTGGGCCTTATCTGGGGTCTGGCCTATGTGCTCTGCCTGTCCCCATGGCTGGTACTGTTGGGGTCATCTGCCCACAATCCTTGCCTGGTATACTGTCACAGTGCCCCAGACTGGGAAGCAGGTGGCAGGTGGGGGCAGAATGTATGACTGCCTGGCCCCTCTTCCTGGGTGCAGTATCGGGACATGAGATGCCACGGGGAACATGATGCTGAAACTCAGTCTCTGCACAGATCCAGGAAGGGCAGTGGAGCACTGAAATAACAAGCATGAGGCCACCGGGTGTCACCCTGGACTCTCAGGGACCTCAGAGACTGAGAGAAGGGATGGCAAGTGATGGTGGGCCTCTAGCCCCTGAAACACGCCAGAAGATAGGACCTTGGAAGACTCAGGGTGCGTGATGTAATTTGGCTTCTGAACAATATCTCTGGGTTCTTAAAGTGACTGACAGGAAGCAGGAAGCACACAGCTCTCCCTGAAGCAGGCCAGAGCCTATAGGCTGCACTAGTGCCTGTACAGTGAGCTGTGGGGCAGCTCAGGGCCCCGTGGTGAGTGCCTGTGGGGCGGCTCAGGGCCCTGTGGTGAGTGGCCCCATGGTGAGTGGGTGTGGGCGGCTCGGTGCCCTGTGGTGAGTGCCCCTTGGTGAGTTCGTGTGGGGTGGCTTAGGGCCCTGTGGTGAGTGTGTGTGGGGCGGCTTGGGGCCCCATGGTGAGTGCCCCATGGTGAGTACGTGTGGGGTGGCTCTGGGCCGTGGTGAGTGCGTGTGGGGCAGCTCAGGGCCCCATGGTGAGTGCATGTGGGGTGGCTCAGAGCCCCGTGGTGAGTGCGTGTTAGGTACCCAGGGGCTGCCACTGACTTTTTTTTTTAAGATGGATTTATTTATTTGAAAGACAGAATTACAAAGAGGCAGAGAGAGAGAGAGAGAGTGAGAGAGAGAGAGGAGAGAGGTCTTTCATCCACTGGTTCACTCCCCAGATAGCTACAATGGCCAGAGTTGTACTGATCTGAAGCCAGGAGCCAGGAGCCTCCTCTGGGTCTCCCACATGGGTGCAGGGGCCCAAGGACTTGGGCCATCTTCCACTGCTTTCCCAGGCACAGCAGAGAGCTGGATCTGAAGTGGAGCAGCCGGGATTCAAACTGGTGCCCATATGGGATGCCGGCACCACAGGCCGGGACTTTAACACACTGCGCCACAGTGCTGGACCCTGCCATTGACTTTTATATGTTGGAGTAAGGAGTGAGGCTGTGTTTGCAGCTGTTGGGTGTGTGTGGCTGTGGGATAGAAGCAGGGACTAGCTGCCTTCCCTACTTGAGTGGCCCATTTACTTGAAAGGCAGAGTGACAGAGAAAGGGAGAGTGGTGGGAGTGAGAGACAGAGTTATCTTGCTTCCACTGGTTCACTTCCCAATGGCCACAACAGCTGGGGCTGGGCCAGGTCAAAGCCAGGAGTTTGCAACTCCATCCAGGTCTCCCACATGGGTGGCAGGGGCCCAAGTGCTTGTGCTGTCTGCTGCCTTCCCAGGTACATTTGTAGGGGACTGGATTGGAAGTGAAGAAGCTGGGACCTGAACTGGTTCTCCAGTACGCGATGACAGCATTACAGGTAGCGGCTTAACCTACTGTGCCCTAACATTGGCCCCAGTCAGGGTCTTCTGGGCAGTGACTGGCTGTAGAGGCTGTGAGGCCAGCCATGGAAGAGGACAGAAGAGGGCAGGCAGGTTCAGACTACCAGGGTCTTGCGGGTAATTGGATGGACATAGAGATTATGGACTTGGGGCTGACCAGTAGATTTGCTGTTGAGCAGGTAGGTGGGCGATGTAGCACAAGGAGGCAGCAGTGTGAGGATCCTGAAGACTCTGGAGAGTGTATAGCAGAGGCAGATTGGGGAAGACCAGGACTTGAGGTACCACTGACCCAGGCTGAGTTTATAATTTTCTTCCCTTGGTTCTCTCTGTGGACCAGTTCCTTTGAAAACTGCAAACTCCCACGGCTCAGCCAAGATGAAACACATATGAATGAGGAAGTGACTGCGAAAGATGCAGAATTCATGGTTGAAAACCATCAAAGCAGAAATCTCCAGGCCTAAATGATCTCACTGCTGAGTTCTATCAACACATTTAGCAAAGAAACAATACCAGTTCTAAACAATTTTATCAGGCCGGCGCCGCGGCTCAACAGGCTAATCCTCCGCCTAACAGCACCGGCACACCGGGTTCTAGTCCCGGTTGGGGTGCCGGATTCTGTCCCGGTTGCCCCTCTTCCAGGCCAGCTCTCTGCCGTGGCCCGGGAGTGCAGTGGAGGATGGCCCAAGTGCTTGGGCCCTGCACCCCACGGGAGACCAGGAGAAGCACCTGGCTCCTGGCTTCAGATCAGCGCGGTGCGCCAGCTGCGGCAGCCATTGGAGGGTGAACCAACGGCAAAGGAAGACCTTTCTCTCTCTCTCTCTCTCTCTCTCTCTCTCTCTCCCTGTCCACTCTTGTCTGTCAAAAAAAAAAAATTTTTTTTATCATAAAATAGAAGAACAGGCAATACCACCCAACCCATTTTATGAGGTCAGCCTTATCCTAATACAAAACCAAAATGAGTACACAATATGAAAACTATCGATCTGTAATCTTCATGAAAATAATTGTAAAAAGTAAATGTAAAAATCTTCAAGAAAATACTAACAATTTCATCCAGCAACATATAAAACAAATAATAGTACACTACAACAAAGAAGAAATTAAGAATTCAGAGCTGCCTCAATATTTGAAAATCTATCAATGTAATCAACTGCATTAGTCTGAAGAAGAAAAGTATTATTATAATAATTAACACAACTCAAAAATTTCTTATCAGTTTTGCTGATAACATTCTCAGCAAACTGGGAATGGCAGGTCAGTCAGCCTGAGCACAGGCATCTACGGAGAACCTACAGCCAACGTCACACTTAATGTGACAAGTCTCAGCAAGCACTCGGCAGCATACTGGAGCTCCTAACCATGCAAAGAAGAGGTGGACAAAATTGGAAACAGAAATACAACCGTCCTTTTTCCAGATTATCTTTGTAGAAAATGTCAATGAACCTACCCAAAGACTTCCTAGAACTAGTAAATAAGTTTAGCAAGATCCCGGAGTACAGGGTCATCATACAAAATCATATTTTTATGTCCTAGCAGCGTGCAGGTGGAAACTGAAATTAAAGAAGCAACAACACTTACAGTAACTCCACAAATAATGAAACATAGCACTTAGAACTCAAACAGAGCACCGCCAGGATCTGTATACTGAGAGCTCTGAGATGCTGAGGAGAGAATGAATGGACAATGAATGGACAAAGAAATGTAAGGTGTTCATGCTGGGGGCCTCAGCCCACTAAAGGTGTCAGACAACATAGTGCCAGTCAAAATCCAGGTGGCACTACTTTTTGTCAACATAGACAAATTCATTCTAAGGTGTACATGGAATGTGAAAAAACTAAAATAGCCCATAACAGTTTTTGAAAAAAAATTTACTTTATTTAGTTGAAAGGCAGAGTTAGAGAGAGAGAGAGGTCTTCTACCTGCTGGTTCATTCCACAAATGGTTGTAACTGCTGGGGCTGGGCCAGGCCAAAGCCAGGAGGCTAGAACTCCATCCAAGTCTTCCACGTGTGTGCAGGGGCCAGGCGCTTGAGTCATCCTCTGCTGCTTTCCCAGGCCCATTAGCAGGGAGCTGGATCAGAAGTGGAGCAGGCAGGACTCAAACCAGCACCCATAGGGGATGCCAATGTTGCAGGCAGTGCCTTAATCTGCTGTGCCACAACACTGACCCAATTATGATCAACTTTCAAAAAAAGAATTGATTTGAGAGATGAGACAGCGCTCTGCCTTGTGCTGAGTGTAGGTGGCAGTGTGTGCAGACGCGAGCCCTGGTGACATGTGGCTCCCGTGTGTCCTTCCCTCTGTGCAGTTTGAGTTCATGATCGAGTCCATCCTGTTTGCCCGAGACACCTGGCTGAAGGAGGACGGGGTCATGTGGCCAAGCTCGGCCGCGCTGCATCTGGTACCCTGCAGCGCCGACAAGGACTATCACAGCAAGGTGCTCTTCTGGGACAATGCCTACGAGTTCAACCTCAGTGCTCTCAAGTAAGTGGCCCCCAGGACCTCAGAAGAAGGTGCTTCCCCAGGGGAGCACAGGCATCCTTGTCTGGGGAAAATTGTCTCCTTTTGCCCCTGGTCACCCGGAATGGCTGAGGGAGCCTGGCCGGGATTTTTTTCTTATGGTCTGCCCCTCCCTGCCCAGGCTTCTTCTCAGTGCTGAGGTGGCCATCACAGGGCAGCCCACTGTGTGTCCACACTCAGCATACTTCCTGCTCCCTACGTGAGCAAAGGGGCAGGAAGGACTTGGAGGGGGAGGAAGCCCCATGTTCAGGGCGCGAGTGTGTCCATGACAGAACATGCCAGAGCTGATCACCCAAATCCGTGCGCTGGAGAACTTTGCTTTTACTGCCTTTAAACCCAGAGCAGATGTGAGAATTGGGCTCTCTCCAGCAGTCTGAGTTCCCAAACGCCATGGGAAAAGTGGGGAGTCACAGAGTGGGCTAGTGACGTGCTGGCGACTTGCCAAGTAGGCCGTGCTCCACAAAGTGACCTCCTGGTTTTTACAGACACTCATGAGTTGGGCTTTGGGTTTTCATGTGAAGTGATTTCCAGTGAACCCTTTGCCTTTTAACTGTGGGTGGGCCAGGAAGGGCAGTGCTGTGGCATCCTGTGGCTGAAGCCCGGGCCAGGCCCAGCAGTGAGGACGTGTTCTTGTTTGAAGAACAGATGAACAAGCGACATGAGCTCCATTCTGTGAGGACTGGGTGAACCTGGTCTCCTGGTGACATTTGCAGGCAGAGAGTTGGTGGCAAGGCGTGGGCCTCTGGGCCTTTTGAGTGTTTATTTAAAAATTCCAAGGTGGCACAAGTGATGTAATGCATGATGTCTTCCCCATTAGTATATGGAACCCGAGAGGGGAGAGCCAGGGGGCACAGTGAGGAGGAGAGCAGGGGGTGCCCCCACAAGAGAAGACCAGGCAGCAGAGCAGGGTGGGGTGTGCACAGAATGTTCTAGTGCCTGAGAATCAGGAGGGTGTGAGGGCGAGTGCACAGGATATGCAGTGAGCCTGTGGAAAAAAGCTCTTTTCTCCTCTCAGGCTAGGCATTATGTGAAATAAACAAATATGAAAGTAAGACTTTGTGTCAAAAAGGAATCCTTGAGGCCTGTGTGTCAGATCTTGGGAGATGAGGGTGTCACCAAAAATGAGGAATGAAAAAGGCACTGGGTTGGAGTTTGTAAAACATGACAGGGTGAGTGTCAGAAATCAGCCAAAATAGGAGCTGGCACTGTGGTGCAGTAGATTCAGCTGCCGCCTGCAATGCCGGCATCCCATATGGGCACTGGTTCGTGTCCCAGCTGCTTCCTGCTAATGGCCTGGGAAAGCAGTAAAAAATGGCCCAAGAGGCCAGGGCTGTGGCACAAGGGTTTAAGCCACTGCCTACAGCACTGGCATCCCATATGGGTGCCAGTTTCAGTCCCAGCTGCTCCTCTTCTGATCCAGCTGCCTGCTAATGAGCCTGGGAAAGCAATGGAGGATGACCCAAGTGCTTGGGCCCCTGCACCCTCATAGGATACCTGGAAGAACCTGGCTCCTGGCTTTGGCCTGGCCCAGCCCTGGTCATTGCAGCCATTTGGGGAATGAACCAGTGGATGGAAGATTTTCTCTCTCTCTCACTTCTCCCTCTGTAATCTGCCTTTCAAATAAATAAAAAATCTTTTTTTAAAAAAATCAGCAGGCCGGCGCCGCGGCTCACTAGGCTAATCCTCCGCCTAGCGGCGCCGGCACACCGGGTTCTAGTCCTGGTTGGGGCGCCGGATTCTGTCCCGGTTGCCCCTCTTCCAGGCCAGCTCTCTGCTGTGGCCAGGGAGTGCAGTGGAGGATGGCCCAAGTGCTTGGGCCCTGCACCCCATGGGAGACCAGGAAAAGCACCTGGCTCCTGGCTCCTGCCATCGGATCAGCACGGTGCGCCGGCCGCGGCGGCCATTGGAGGGTGAACCAACAGCAAAGGAAGACCTTTCTCTCTGTCTCTCTCTCTCACTGTCCACTCTGCCTGTCCAAAAAAAAAAAAAAAAAAAAAAATCAGCAAAGACAATTATAAAAGGTTATATTTCACTAGAGAAGGTTACTTGTTGACAGATCTTAGAAACAATGAGAAAAGGATGAATAGCTATGTGAAGTCATAGCCATGTCACTTAGAATAACACTTCACAAATAATAAAATTAACCAGTAATATTTCAAAAATTATAATGCTATTAGCAATTAAAATATGTTAAAATAATGTAGTTTTTCCCCACCAGATGATCAAAAATTAGAATAGCAGAGCAAGTTTGCTTGGTGGAGCAGAAGGGCCCCCTGCCCTGGTGCCACATGGGAGGCTGGGCATGGTCTTCCTGGAGCCATGGGGTCAGGGAGCCAGGCCACAGAGGTCGTATCCCATGTCCGCCCCACAGTGCAGCCACAGCCTGCCGCTCACAGCCTGATGAGCCATGGTATGTGGTGTTCTCATGTCCATGGACAGCACTGGAAGCAAATGGCTGTCTTTAGCAATGTGGTTAAGCTGCTGTATGTCTACCTGATGGCGTAGTGGGAAACTATTTGAAATTAACTGAATTTTGAGGAATGTGTAAGGATATTAGAAAGAAAAATTGGCAATACAAACTGTTTATATGGGAGGGCGCCTGTCTTGCATAAATAAATATATATGCATATGCATATAGTGGAGAAGGCAAGAACATGGGGAATTGAAGGTTTTTTCTTCATACTTGTGTATTTTCCAATTTTCTTCTACATTTATCATTATTTGTTTCACGAAAATATTCAGAAATATATACATGTAATGAAATTTCATTAAGACATGTACTTTTTTCTTATTTCAAAGTGGCACCATAATGGATGGCTCTCTGACAAGTGCAGACAGTGTGTGGGTTGGCACACGGGTGACATGCTGTGCAGGACCACGGGAGCCCAGGGACCTTCGTGTTGGGCTTGCACAGTGGTGGAACAAGCATCTCCCAAGGCCAGGCCTGCTGACTGTTTCCATTTGTTAGAGTCACCAACAGGAAGCTGCATCCTGTGCCCTCTAGGCTTAGGGAGAATGAGTGGAGGTTTCCATGAACAAGCTGTAAAAGGGGAAGCACCCCAGTTATTGGCCCACTCCAGGGGTGCTATCCAGGAGCAGGCTCAGGAAGGCTGTGGGTCCCTCAGCTGGGCAGGGGCTCATCCTCTGGGGAGGAGGGTGAGCACGGGCCTGGGCAGCAGAGTGCTGCCCCCTGCAGTCTGGGCGCCATGGTTTCAATTCCACAATGAACAGGAGAGAGGCGCTCAGAGTTACACGCGTGTGCTTCAAGGCGAGTATGTATGACTTTGGGCGATGACTTTGGCCTTTTTCCCTAGATCTTTAGCAATTAAGGAGTTTTTTTCGAAGCCCAAGTATAATCACATTTTGAAACCGGAAGACTGTCTGTCTGAACCATGCACCATATTACAGCTGGACATGAGAACTGTGCAGATCTCCGATCTAGAGGTGAGGGGAAGGTGGACTCTGTCTCACACAGCCAAGAATCGGGCCTGGCAGATCCCGGCGCTTCCGTGGACGTGGGATGTGCCACTGCGTGTAATTATTTTGTTATACGACTAAGTGATTTTTTAAGCTTCTTGCTGTTGGTTTTTCTGTTTTTCTGTTCTGTGTTCTGATTCTGTCATTTGTATTTTTTACGTGGTTTTCTTTATGATCTCTTTGACATTTTCAGTTGCTTTTAGATTTATGTTTAACATTCTCAGCCTCTTCAAAACCAAATTACGTTCTGTTTTATCCTGGCACAGTATTGGAATTAAACACTTTTCACCAAGAATGGAGCCCATAGTATTCCACAGGGACTTGAGGCAGTTGGGCTGCCAGCGGAGCTGATGGGGTAGGGCCCAGGGGTCACCTTGCGTGTTGTGTGCTTGAGTGCAGACCATGCGGGGTGAGCTGCACTTCGACATCCAGAGGGCGGGCACCCTGCACGGCTTCACCGCCTGGTTCAGCGTGCACTTCCAGAGCCTGCAGGATGGCCAGCCGCCACAGGTGCTCAGCACTGGACCGCTGCACCCGTGAGTTGGGGGGAACTTGGGGGTGGGGTAGGGGTGCACAGGATTGGGAGAGGCACTGCTGCCTGTGTGTGCAGAGTGAGGTGGGGTCTCACTGTGGCCCTGTACGCCCTGCCTCAAGCGTACACGAGATCCCCAGGCTGAACAGACTTGCCATGGAGGAATGAGCTTGTCATGTCCCAACACACAGACCCCATCAGCAGAACTGGAGGGGTTTTATCTGGACATTTTGGGGGTGTGGGCAGTAGTTTCCTTGGTGCCTGGCATGGAGATCCCACAGCTGTGCCCTGACGGCTTCTGTCACTCCCTTCAGTAACTGCCCTGTGGATGCTCCGTGAGGGACTAAGGCTCGGGCAGGGGTGCAGGGCAAGGCTCCAGACCAGGTGTGGAGGTTGGAAGCCAGGTGACCAAGGTGTCTGGGTGGTTTCCCAGGGTGGCAGGGGGTACAGCTGCAGGGGTTAAGGTGGAAGGAGGGTGTGGCCAGGCTGGGATGGGCCAGGGCGGCTGGACCCAGACCATGATGGGCATGTGGGTCCAGAGCCCATGGGACACAGAGGCAGTTCCAGTACAACCAGGTGCAGAATCGCAGTTTTCTACTCCCCAGTATTGCAGTGTCTTGCTCATATTAACAGATTCCCAGAATGACTGCATGGACTTGATTTCATGGCTGTATATCACCAGACCATGACACAGCAGCCAAAAGAGCTGGGTGGAAAGAGAGCAAGAAGCAGGGTCCAGGCTGGGCCCTGCAGATGGCTGTGTGCACCCTGTGAGATCACTTCCTGCTGGGATCTGAGCAGTTTCCAGGAGAAACCACTGCCGTGGGCCGGGGGTGTCTGCTCTGTTGCTGTAACTTGGATCCCAATGATGTCCCTAAGGACCGTTTTGCTCACTTGGTGCGGCTGTGTCTGTCCCATACACTTACCTGAGAAGTCAGACTCCTTCCCAGGCTCCCAGGGGTCCAAAGATGGGCACAGGCCGCAGAGCCCAGGTCAGCAGCCCAGGGGCCACTCTGAGCCCAAGTTGGTCAGGCCCCCAGATAACTCCGCCTCATCTCTTGCAGCACAACACACTGGAAGCAGACGCTGTTCATGATGGATGACCCAGTCCCTGTCCACACAGGAGATGTGGTCACAGGCTCAGTGGTGTTGCAGAGAAACCCAGTGTGGAGAAGGCACATGTCAGTCTCTCTGAGCTGGGTGGTCACCTCTGGACAAGACCCCACATCTCAAAAAGTAAGAACACTGGTTGTGAAAGTTCAGGTCTGGGCGACAGCGACAGTGCAGGTGACTGTTCGCTCCATTTTGGATGCTGTTACTGGCTTCATTTTCCACCTCACTGCATAGGAAGTGGAGGTTTCAGGAAGGTGTCCTTGCTGAGCGGTGAGAGTAAGCCCCCTCGTGCACCTGCCCAGGGTGCACACGGTCCGGCTGTTGTGCTTTATGCAAGTCTGGTGGCTCTTCTGGCGGCAGTGGACATGGGTGTGTGGTGAGAGACTAGCGGGCCGTGTTCCAGACGTGAAGCAGTGTAGGGAGCACCCTTTGTTTCTTAATACCTGTTTTGTGCTTTATTTTGTGATAAATTTATGTTAAAAGTTTAAATGTTTGTCAGAAAGAATTCTGTACCCAAATAATGTTAAATTACTAGGAAACAGTGCGTGTTAACCAAGCCGAGGTGACTTCTTACTTGCTTGGCTGTTTTCTGTTTTTCAGGTTGGAGAGAAAGTCTTTCCAATCTGGAGATGACACAGTGTTCTTCTGGGAAGCAGGGTGCGTGTCTTGAGGGATGAACACACACGAATCAAGATGCACCTGGATGCTGCCCATGGTCCTGTGCAGTCCCTGGATGTGTGCCCCGCCTGACCCCTTCCCGCCTGGCAGGTGACGTCAGGGCCCTTCAGAAACGTGGCTGGGCCCCACGCCACTCACTGCCCAGTGGCTGCCCTGTAGAATAGGCTGTTTCCAGGTGTTCCCCATGGGTGCCTACAGTGCCACTCCATGGGTAGGTCGTGGCTCAGTGTTCCCCAGCTTGGTCTAGTTCTGAACTCCTAGGACGCACACGCATCAGCTTGTGTACCCCAGTGCCAGTGGCGTTCACACATCATGTGTTAGTGTTATCCTTGCTGCCGTCGGCCCAGCCACTCCACTTGTGGGATGTGAGATTGCATGGAGCTGTGTGGGTGGTGTGCTCAGCGTCGGTGCTGCAGGTGGGGATGCATGCGTTGGGCCTCTGCATGGGATGGTACAGTGTGCAGATGTCTTACAGATAAATTATGTGTTGGCACATAGTACATGCTCAATAAATATTTTTAATGAACTAATATTATGTATCCTATACCCCTGCATGTGTATCACTCTTCACACGCTTGGGGTTGTTCTCTATGCATTGCTCTTAACCTTTCTCAGTATTGTGAAGAAACTTCCATGTCAGTAGATAGATATCTGCAGTTGTTGTTTTCTGGATTTTTTTTAGTAAAATTTTTCTGAAATATACAGTATATACTAACAACTCCACTAGTCTTGAGTTTATAGACAGGTGGAATTTCAGCATAGCCTGCACCCAGGCCACGACAAGTCCATGGACCAGAGTGCCCCAGACGCCCCTTCCACTCTATTCTCTCAGGAGCAGTACCCTGACGGGCAGCATGGTGGGCTACCTTTGCCTGGTTTGGGACATGTGTATTCCTTTGTGAAGAATGTTGTGTTTGTGAGGTTCATGCCTGAGCTGTGGGCAGGGTAGCTTGATTTCACTTCATGCAGTGTGACCATAACTTATCTGTCTTACTCCTCTGTGGGTGGACAGCTGGATTTTTCCCAATATTTAGCCATCAGAGTGAGTGAGCATGTGAGCATTTCGGTTTATGTCTTTTGGTGCACATATGTACACGTTTCTTGGGGCTGTGAACTGTCCTGGATACCATCAGATTTTCAAAGTCAGGGAGTCATGTCCCTCCCAGCCACAGTGAGAGTTCCGCATCCTTTGCAATAACCAGTACCGTGTTTCCCATCTGACCTGTCCTGTGGCCATCTGGATTTAATATGTTTTTTTTCCCCCCAAGACTAATGTGGTTTAATTTATTCACTGGTCATTTGATTATCTTATTTTCTGAAGTGCTTATTCAAGTCACTTGCCCACTTTATTATTAGGGTTGTTTATCTCTAGTTGATTTTGTAGATGTTCTTGATATAATCTAGCTAGGAGTCTTTTGTCAGAGGAATAATTTTGCAAATATCTTCTCCCATTCTGTGGCTTGTTTCTCACTGTCTTGGATATTGAAGGTGGACTGGACACTGAGGAGTCAGATGTCAAACCCAGAGATCATGTTTAATTTTTATTTATTTATTTTTAATGATTTATATATCTGAAAGAGTTACAGTGAGAGAGTGAAAGAGATCTCCCATCCACTGGTTCATTCCCCAAATGGTTGTAATGTCCAGGGATGGACCAGGCTGAAACTAGCCGCCTGGAACTCCAACCAGGTCTCCCATATAGGTAGCTGGGGCACAAGCACTTGGGTCATCATCTGCTTCCCCAGGTGCATTAACAGGGAGCTGTAACACGACTTGGTGCTCATACGGGATGCTAGTAACTTAGGTGGCAGTATAACTGCTGTGCCACAATGTGGGCCCTGGAGATTATGATTTAAATGGAGAGAAGTGACAGCACGAGAGGATATGAGGTTTGTTGCTTTTGAATTTGGACTTAGGTGGACTGGGAAGAGTTTCCCTGGGCTGGTCTTATGACTTGAGGTTCTTGTTGGCAATGATGATGCAAGAGCAGAGACGGTGCTCATGGGGCCCCATCTGCCCTGCCCAGGCTGTTGAGACAGGAGCCCCATGCTCCAGGGTGATGGCCACTGCCTCCTCTGCCAGAGCAGGAGCCAGGCCAGGTGCACGGTGGCTCCCTGGACTCTGGTCGCCATCCTTGAAGAGGGGCTACTGAAATATTCCCACATACGTGGACAGAGGTGTCACCACCTGTCTAGGTTTAAAATGTACCTTTTATCCTCAGAATATGTGTAAACATTTACAAGTCTATGCAACAAATGCATTCTACATGATAGTAAGTCTTAATTAGATAAAAATAGATGCAAGATTAGGACATTCGGAAGTAGCTGTGTATAAAAGGGAAATAGAAATAGAAGGTTCAGGCTTAAAAAAAAAACAAAAAACAAAAAGAGGTTGGCACTGTGGTGTAGTGGGTGCCAGCATCCCATATGGGTGCCGCTTCATGTCTTGGCTGCTCCATTTCTGACCCAGCTCCATGCTACTGTTCCTGGGAAAGTGGCTGAAGATGGCCCAGGTGCTATGTCCCCTGCACCTATGGAGGAGACCTGGAAGAAACTCCTGGCTCCTGACTTTGGATTAGCCCAGCTCTGGTTGCAGTCATTTGGGGAGTAAACCAGCAGATGGAAGATTTCTCTGTCTGTCTCTCTCTCTGTAATTCTTCCCTTCAAATAAATAAATGTTTTAAAAAAGAAATAAAAGACTCAAGAAGACCTTAAGTCTTTATCTCAAGCTCATTCTCAACACAGAGACAACCTATACCAACAAAGATATAAACAAAACAGGAATCCTTGGAGAAGGAGGAGAATTTGATTTCCTGAATTACCACACATCACTGGGTTCAAGTGCCAAGTTTTCAACAGAAAAGAAAAAAAAATAGAAAGAAAAAGAAAAGAATGGTATTCAAAGGAAAGAATAAACTTTCAGAAACTGTCCTTGGGAAACATCTAGTCACAGATCTACTAGGTGAAGACTTTTAAATAACTGTCTTAAAGATGCTCAGAGAACTAAATAAATATATAGAGAAAGTAAAGAAAATTATGTATGAACAAAGTGATAATGTCAATAAGGAGACAGAGTCCAGCAAGAAATTCTAGAGATGAAAATATAACTGAAGTGAAAAATTCACTGGAGATATTTAAATGCAGAGCTCAGTGGGGAAACAGAATGAGCTGTCTTGAAGAGAGGACAATGAAAATTACTGAGTCTAAAGAACAGAAAGAAAACAAAGAAAAGGAACAAATACTAAGGGACCCATTGAATGCTGTCAAAGGGATCATACATATACAGTGTAGACTGAATGCTGTCAAAGGGATCATACAGGCACAGTGTAGAAGTTACAGAAAGGGAAGGGAAGTGGGGACATAGAGAATACTTGAAGAAATAATGGTCAGACCTCCCGCCCCAAATTTAATGAAAGACATGAACACAAACATTAGCGGCTCATTGAATTCTAGTTATGATAAACTCCAAGAGACTCACACTGAATCAAATTATTGAAAGCCAAAGATAGAAAAATTTGGAAGCAACAGAACAGTGAGTCATCACATGCAAGTTATCTTCAATAAGATTATCAGCAGATTTCTCATCAGGAACCAGTGAGCTGATATATTCAAAGTGCTGAAAGAAAAAGCAACCTAACAATCAAGAATCCTCCGTCCAGCAAAAATTGGCCTACAAAAGTGAGGGGGAAAATTAAGACAATCTCAGGTGCAGAAGATTGAGGAAATTTGTTACTGCTAGCCGTGCCTTGCAAGAACTGCTAAAGGGACTCCTTCAGTTTAAAATTAATGGACATTAGACAGTAACTTCAAGCCATATTAAGATCTTAGTAAAGGTAATACATTATAAGTTATAAAAGCTAATGTAACTGATGTATAACCCTATAATCTTTTTACATAATTTAAAGTAATAATGCATAAAATGTTTATCCGTGTTTTTGGACATGTATATAGATACAATTTTGCAACAGCAATAACTGAGAGGGGTGGGGATGGAGATGTTAAAAGCAAAGATTGTTAGAACTTTATGATATTAAAATTAATCCCTGTGGTAACCACAAAGGTAGTGGTTAAAGAATAATGCACAGAAGGAAATGAGAAAAGAATCTGTTTCACTACAAAAGAGCAACAAATCACAAAAGAACACAGTAACTAAGGAAATGAGGAACAAAATGCTGAATCAAATGCAGAAAGAAGAAAATTACAGCAGTCATCCTTATCAATAATTTACAAGTAAATGAGTTAAATTCTCCAATTAGATGATGGAGATTGGCAAATTTTATGAAAAAAGAAAATGACCCAACTATGTGCTGTCCACAACAGGTAAGTGGCAAGTGAAAGTAGAGTCAAAGATATTCCATGCAAAGAGCAACCAAAGTAGAGCACAGTAGATATTCTAGCATCAGGAGAAAAAGACTTTAAATCAACAAAGGTTACAAGTGGATGGTGCTGTGGTGTAGTGGGTAAAACCACCGCCTGCAGTGTGGCCATCCCAAATGGACGCCTGTTCAAGTCCCGGCTCCAATCCAGCTTCCATTCCAGCTCTCTGCTATGGCCTGGGTAAGTAGTAAAGGACGGCAGTAAAGTCCTTGGGCCCCTGTACCTGCTTGGGAGATCTGGAAGAAGCTCCAGGCTCCTGGCTTTGGATTAACCCAGCCCCAGCCTTTGCAGCCATTTGGGGAGTGAACCAGCACATAGGAGTCCTCTCTCTCTCTCTTGCTCTCTCTCTCTCTCTTTCAAATAAATAAAGGATAGACAAACAAGATTGAGGATAAATAGAAACAGAGGACTTGAGCACCACAATAAACAAATTAGGTCTAATAGACACATACAGAATGCTCTAACCAACAAGGACAGAAATAGTATACTGATGCTGAAGAAAGAAAGAAAAATAATTGAAAAAAACGTGAACAGATCCTAAGGGACCCATGGGATACAATCACAGGGGCCAACATGAACGTTGTAGGAGTTCCAGACATGAGATAAAAGTACATAGAGAATAGTTGCAGAAATAATGATCAAAAACTCCTCCAAAGATAATGAAAGGCACAAATATAAATATTCAGGAAGCTCAGAGAACTCCAAGTATGATAAAAATCAAAAGAATAATTCACACTGAGTCACTGCCGAAAGCACAAGATACAGAATTATAAAAGCAGCAAGGGAGAGTGGCTCATCACATAAAAAGGATCCTCAATAAGATTATCAGGAGATAATCAAGTGCACAAGGGACCTTTTCTAGGCTAGACCATCTGTTAAATCACAAATTAAGCTTTAACATATTTTAAAAACAGATATCACAAAACATCTTGGACCACAGTGGCATGAAATTAGAAATCAACAAGGAAAACTGAAAATTTTACAAACATCTGGAAACTATGCAACATTCTTAAGCAACCAATGGCTCAAAGAATATTAGAAAAAAAATACTTAGAGAAGAATAAAAATGAAAATACACCATACCCAAAACTTACAAAATATAACAGAATCAATGCAAAAGGGGAAATTCCTGGCTGCAAACACATTAAAAACAAGAAAGATCTCAATCAACAGCCTAACTTTACAACTTAGGTGACTAGAAAAAGAGGAAACTGAAGCCAGAGCCAGCAGAAGGAAGGAAATAAGAAAAATTAGAACAAACAGAGAATAGAAAAGCAACAGGGAAAAGGTTGGTTCTTTGAAAAGATCAACAAAACTGACAAACCAGCTAGAAGGATTAAAATAAAAAATTAGGGAAGACTCAGATTACTGAAATCAGGAATGAAAGTGGAGATATTACTGTTGATTCTGACTTTAAAGATGGTTCAACATATGAAAATTAATGTCATACACCACATTAACAGAATGAAGGAAAAAACATTCATCTTTTTTTTTTTTGAAATTCTATTTATTTGTTTGAAAGGAAGAGTTACAGAGAGGCAGAGGGAGAGAGAGAGAGGTCTTCCATCTGCTGGTTCACTCCCAAGATGGCTACAATGGCTGGAACTGAGCCAATCTGAAGTCAGGAGCCAGGAGCTCCTTCCGGGTCTCCCACGAGAGTGTAGGGGCCCAAGGACGTGGGCCATCTTCTACTGCTTTCCCAGGCCATAGCAGAGAGCTGGATCGGAAGTGGAGCAGCCAGGACTTGAACCAGCATCCATATGGGATGCCAGCACTGCAGGCGGTGGCTTTACCTGCAACGCCACAGTCCCGGTCTCCTCAATGACATTATTTTCAGAAATAGAAAAACCCATCCTAAAATTCCTGTGGAACCTTAAGGAACCCTGAATAGCCAAGGCAGTGCAGGGAAAGAACAAAGTGTCTGATTTTAGCACTTACTATAAAGCTACACTAACCATAAACAGTGTGGTGTTAGCATACAGATAGACATACAGACTAACATAACATAATGGAGATCCAAGAAATAGACCTCACATATGGTGAAATTACTTTTGATAAGGGTTTCCCAGGGGGAAACGATAGTCTGAACAAATGGTGTTACAGAAACTGGACATCCACATATACATCATATACAAAAACTAACTCTAAATGATTCAAAGACTTAAGTGTAGCACCTAGAACTATAAAACTTCTAGAAGAAAATGTAGGACTAAAGTTCACAACATTTGATTTGACAACAGTTTCTTGGAGAAGACACCACAGGAATTGACAGTGAAAGGAACAAATTTAACTTCCTGAAAATTAAGTACATTAATGGATACAAGGAATCTCATACAATGGAAGAAAATATTTGCAAATCCTCTATTAGGTATAAGATTAATATTCTGAATATGAGGGTTTTCAAAAAGTTTGTGGAAAGTGAGATTAAAATATAAGTTTATTTTATTACAAATATTTTGAAATCCATGCATTTCATTTTCATAATATGCATTTCCATGAACTTTTTGAAGACCCTTTGTATACAGACAACTCCTTAAACTCAACAATAACTTGATACAAAAAATGGGCAAAGAATTGAATAAACATTTCTCCACAGAAGACATAAAAATGATGAATAAGCACATGAAGAGATGTGCAATATCTCTAACAACCAGAGAAATGCAAATGAAATCTACAGAACAATAATGAAATATTGCCTCATACCTGTTAAGTTAGCTGCAATAAGAAACAGGGCAAAACAAAAATAGAAAGTAACAGGTATTGGTGAGGATGTGGAGAAATTGGAGCCCTGGTGCACTGGTGTTGGGAATGTAAAATGGTGTATCCAATGTAGAAATCAGTTTAGCCATTTCTCAAAATAAAAATAGGTTTTCTTATGATCCAGCAACTCTACTTCTGGGTCTGTTTTCAAAAGAAAGGAAATCATGGTCTAAAGAAATGTGTACACACAGGCGCCCAGTAACAATATTCAACCCTAGTGGCTGGTGTGTGCATACAATACAGCATCATTTAGCCTTTTTATTTTTAAAGATTTATTTTATTTATTTGAAAGGCAGAGTAAGAGAGGGGAGACAGGCAGAGAAAGAGAGAGACAGAGAATCTTCCATCTGCTGGTTCATTCCCCAAATGCCCTCAACAGCCAGGGTTTGGCCAGGCTGAAGCCAGGAACCAGGAGTTCTTCCAGGTTTCTCACGTGGGTGCAGGGACCCAAGCACCTGGACCATCCCCTGCTGCTTTCCCAGGAACATTAACAGGGAGCTGGATTGAAAATGGAGCAGCCAAAACTCAAACTGGTGCCTGTGTGGGAGGCTGGCACTGCAGATGGAGGCTTATCCTGCTACACCACAGTGCCAGCCCCCATTATTCAGCCTATTTTTTTTTTAATTTTAAAGATTTTTTTTATTTATTTATTTGTAAGAGTAAGAGTTACAGAAAGAGAGAGGGAGAGACAGAGAGAAAGAGATCTTCCATCAGCTGGTTCACTCCTCAGATAGCCACAATGGCTGGAGTTTGGCCGATTTGAAGCCAGGAGCTTCCTCCGGATCTCCCACGTGGGTGCAGGGGTCCAAGCATCTGGGCCATCTTCCACTGCTCTCCCAGGCCTTAAGCAGAGAACTGGATCTGAAGAGGAGCAGCCAGGACACGAACCTGTGCCCAGATGGATGCCGGCGCCACAGGTGGAGGACTAGCTTACTACACCACCGCACTGGACCACATTCGGCCTTCTTTATAAAAGGAATTTGTGGTGGGCACTGTGGTGCAGCAGGTTAAGCTGCCACTTGGGATGCCCACATCCCATATTGGAGTACCTGAGTCCTGGCTATTCTGTTTCTGGTCCAGCTCCCTGGTGATGTGCTTGGGAAGCAGTGGAGGGTGATGACCAAGTAATTAAGTTCCTGCCGCCCATGCGGGAGACTCCAGTGGAGTTTCTGGTTCCTGGCTTCAGCCTCACTCAGCCCCAACTGTTGCACCATTTTGGGATTAAGCCAGAGGACAGAAGATCTCTATCTCTGTCTCTCTGTCTCTCTCTCTCTCTGCCTTTCAAATAAATAAATAAATCTTAAAAAAAAAAAAAAAAAGAAGAAACTTCTGACACGGATAAATCTTGAGGACATTATGCCAAGTAAAATAAGCCAGTCACAAAAAAGACATATATCGTGTGGTTCCACTTTCATGAGGTCCTTGAAGAATCAAATCCTAGAGAATGAAAGCACATGGTGACTGCCAGGACTGCAGGCTGGGGGGAAGGGCATGTCTCAGCTTTGCCAGGTGAAGTGAGTCCCGGAGATACATGGTCGTGTTAGTTGGGGCCCTCCAGAGAAACAGAGCCAGTGGGTTTATGGTGAGGAATTGGATCACCAGTCATGGGGGCCAGGATGTCCATCATCCTCCTTCTGCAAGTTGGAGACCCGGATAAGCTGGGTGGGATTCAGCCCAGGTCAGAACGCCAGGTAACCAGGGGTGCCCACAGTGTAAGTTCGAGCCTGAGGGCCGTGGAAGGTGAGTGGAAAGCAGGCGGGAAGCAAGATGGGTGGATTCCTTGTTCCTCTGCCTTCTGTTCTACACAGGCTCTCAACAGCTGGGTGATGCCCATCCCCTCTGGGGAAGGCTGTCTGCTTACAGAGCTCACTGACTCGTGCTGGTCTTGCCTGGAAACACCTCACGGAGGTTCCATCTGGGCACCCCAGTCCAGCCGGGCGACACTCAGAATTCACCACCACACCCACTGAGATGGTTCACAATCATGTGGGTGTACTTAGTGCCACTGGGCCACACACCTCAACATGGGTAAGATGGCCAGTTTCCTTTTGTGTATTTTACCACAATAAAATTGGACAGAAGTGTGGGGAGCAATCCGGACTGGACTGAGTTACTGGAATTGAGACTTATTCTATGCATCTGCTCTCCCACAATATGGCGCTGGGAGAGAAGTAAACAGCTTCCGCACAGCTGCCTCCAGTTCAACTAATAAACTGTAGGACTTGCTCCTGATTGGAGGAGAGCAGCGTACTCGGCGTGCGGGCAGCCGAGTTAGGATTGGCGGAGGAGGACTATAAAGGAGGAGAGAGACGGTATGCACGAGGGAACATCTAAGGGGAACATCTAGCTGAAGGAACACCTGTGCAGCCCCGAGAAAGCCGGCCGGCAGTGTGCCGCTCCCCTGCGGAAGTGGGGAATGTGGCCAGGGGGAACTGCCCTTCCACGGAGGTGGAAGGGATAGTAGCCAACCCGGGAAGAACCAGCAGCAAACCCGGGGAGGGCCGAGCAGACGAAAGAACAGCGCAGGGTCCTGTGTCGTTCCTCCACGAAGAGGGGGAGCGACATAATGGTGCCGTGACTCGGATATGAAGCCTAGGCAGGGTTTAGTGTCGTTCCCCCATGAAGACGGGGAGCGACAAGAAGTTTATGTTAAGTACTTAAAATTGTGGAGCTATACACTGAAAATAGTTAAAGTGATAAGTTTTATGTTCTGTTCCTTTTATCACAATAAAAATTCATCTATAAGAAAAGAAGAAAGGTCTCAACTTGATGATGTCGTTTTCACCTGAAGAAACTTCAAGAACAGATCAAACTCACAGTCAGAAGAAAACTCACACCAAAGGAGAAATCAGTTCTCAGCTCCAGCAGGTGGGCTTGAGAAAATGACAGAACGACGGACAAAAACTAAGCGCGAGCTGGTTCCTCCTTACAACCAACCCCTCTCCAGCCACGAGTGGGAACAGGGGTTCACTGCTCCGAGTCCTGCCTCTGGCATCCTCTTGCTGTGACAAGAGCCTGGCAGGCCCCCTCGGCCCCCTCAGTCCCTGCCCAGGGGATGAGTTGGGAGTCAAAGTACAGATGTGGGGCTGGTGTTACGGCGTCGCAGTAAAGCTGCCACCTCCTGCGGTGCCAGCATCCCAGAAGGGTGCCCGCTTGTGTCCCGGTGGCTCCACTCCCAATCCACTGCTAATGTGCCTTAGAAAAGTAGAAGATGGCCCAAGTGTTTGGGCCCCTGCCATCCACATGGGAGACCTGGATGAAGCTCTTGGCTCCTGGCTTTGGCCTAGCTGTTGCCATCACCTGGGGAGTGAGTGAATGGAGTGCTTTCTCTCTCTCTCTCAAAATGAATAAATAATCTCTTTTTTAAAAAATTATTTAAAAAGCAGAGTTATAGGGGCCGGTGCCGTGGCTCACTAGGTTAATCCTCTGCCTGAGGCACCGGCATCCCATATGGGCGCCGGGTTCTAGTCCCGGCTGCCCCTCTTCCAGTCCAGCTCTCTGCTGTGGCCCAAAAGGGCAGTGGAAGATGGCCCAAGTGTTTGGGCTCCTGCACCCGCATGGAAGACCAGGAAGAAGCACCTGGCTCCTGGCTTCAGATCAGCACAGCACCAGCCGTAGCGGCCATTTGGGGAGTCTCTCTCTCTCACTGTCTATAACTCTACCTGTCAAATAAAAAAATAAATAAAAAATAAAAATCAGAGTTATAGAGAAATAGAGGGAGGGATGAGGTCTTCCATCTGCTGGTTCACTCCCCAGATGGCTGCAATGGCAGGAGCCAGGAGCTTCATTCAGGTCTCCCACGTGGGTGCAGGGGCCATGGAAGTGGGCTGTTCTCCACTGCTTTCCCAGGAGCATTAGCAGGGACCTGGATCAAGTGGAATAGCTAGGACTTGAATCGGCACCCATATGAGATGTTAGCATTGCAGGCAGCAGCTTAACCCATTAAGCCACAGTGCAGGCCCCATAAGTAGATACTTTTTTAAAAAAAGAAAAAAGTACAGATGTAACTTTGTACTCACCGCTCATCTTTGTAAGCACCAGCGGCCCCTATGCTTACCTGGATTTGTTGTTTCAATGACTGATTTCGAAACACCAACAAGAAATGTTTGTGGTGGCCTGGGCTCTGCACGCCCCACTCTTGGCCCCTTGCTTCTTGCCTTCTTCCTTAGGGGGCGATGCCATCAGGAACTGCAGGTTCTCAGGACAGATTTTGATGAAAGAGGAAGCGGTTTCCTCTGGGCAAGCCTTGGAGGGCTGTCTCGGCAGGTTCTTGTGACGGCTGGAGTGAGTGTGTGAGAGTGTGGTGAGAACACAGGAATGTCGGTGTGGCTGTGTGCACATACAAGTGTGAACTGGCTCCTCCTGGGCAGGCCGGTTCCAGGCTTCAGTCTGCAGTCCACAAAAAGTGGTGTTTCTTGTACATTTCTAATATTCTTTAGTCATGATGTCTTTAAAAACCAAATCTGCAGTGAACGTCTCAGATCATAACCCAGGAAATGGGAGAAGCCAGCTCTTGTCCTGGGGACCTCAGGCAGAGGCGCTGCTGCCATCCATGGCTCTGGGGGCTGCTTGCTGGCCCCAGTCAGTGCAGGGCTAGGGCAGCCCCCTCTTCCCTGCCCCTGGGGAGTGTTTCTGTGCCACTGAGTCCTTTACATCCTCAAGTTGACAGCTGGAGCGTCAGACCCCAGAGGCCACAGAGCAATCTCAATATTGTGACAGGAAGGCTTCGTCGAGATGCACTTGACTGGCTCTCTACACACACAGACGCGCCTCCAGGGGCCCTGGGGGGTCCAGACGGTGCACTCCAGGCCTCTTGCTCTGGAATTCAGCTGTCAACCGCATCAACGGCCTTTTTGCACAGCAGGGAGTCTGCTAATGCATGTGCAGCCAGAGAGCTTGGTTAAAATCCCAGACAGCATGGCCACTGCAGCCACCATCATCCCTCTGCAGGGCAACCAAGAGCAACTTCCTCAAAGTGTCGGCGGCAGCGACAGCAGGTTTCCTGCCTCCACACCTTGGTTCCGGCAGAGTCCACTGGGCAGGGGTATCTCCATCCCTTGACCACTTCCCCCCATCATGAGGCCTTGGGCCCAGGGTGGGGGACCTGTAACTCCACACTTAACATACGTCTGAGCCCTGAGAGTGGGCTGGGTCTTCCTTGCCAGAGTTGCCCTCCACACAGCACCAAGCGCAAACTCCCTTCCTCACAGCAGGACAGATGGACAGTGCTGAGGGACAGAGTCCTAGCCAGATGACGTCTACTGGAGGCTTTGTCCATTGTTGGGGAGCTGGGGCCCCACAGGCTACCTCCTTTAGGTAGAGAGGTCACCTTCCCACTGCACGACCCCTGTGAAGTCAGCGGGAGTCGGGGCTTCTCTGCCTGACGGGAGTGGATCCTGACCTGGACTGGAGATGCAGCCTGGAGGTCTGGCAGGTCATGGTCCAGCTTTGCGTAAAATTGCAGCTGTCATCCTGCACCATGGCCACTGCTGGCTCGAGAGCTGCTGGGACCCATAAGTGCTTCTGGGACTGAGCCCTTCTGGAAGTTCTGCAGGGAACTGAGGATGCCCAGTGATGATGGCCCAGCTCCTCACCAGGAGCAGGTTGGGGAGGGATGGGGGCTGGGGGGTGCGGAACACTCACTTCCTCCCTGCGACTCCTCCCAGAAAGGAGGCACAGCTTCTTCTGCCCTCATAGAAGCCTCACATCCTCACCTCCTCCTCCTCACTTCCTCCTCACCCCCTCACCCCCTCACCTCCTCCTCCTCACCTCCTCTTCCTCACCTCTTCCTCCTCACCTCCTCAATCTCCTCACCTCGTCCTCACTGCCTCCTCTTCCCTCACAGCCTCTTCCACCCTCAAATTCCTCCTCCTCCTCACCTCCTCCTACTCACAACTGCCTCCTCCCTCAGACCCTCTTCCTGCTTCATGGCCTGCTCCTCCATTGACTCTTTATGGGTTGTGGCAGGACTGAAGCTGTAGTCTCTGATGCGGTGTCCCTGCCTGAGAAAGGTTACCCTCTGCATGTGCCTTGGTGAGGTTGAGCGGTGGAGCTGCTCTGAGGAGCTCAGGCCTACACACTTCCAGAACAAGTGTGTCCCCATCTGGTGGGCCTGTCTCTCAGGACCCTCGTCCTGGAGACCCAAAGTCCAGTGGTAGGGGCTCTTCTGCCCCAGGGTTCATTTTCTCCCTATGAAATAAGTGTGTCCCAGGGTACTTAGGCTCTCCCCAGCCTGAGGCCGATACCTGGGCATTGACCAGAGGCTGGTGGGAGCCCAGGGGGGAGGGGCTGGACCCAGCATGCACCTTGGACCCTGCCACAGGGCCCTTTGAGGAGCAGACGTGGAGCCTCCTGGAGGAGGGAACTGACCAGGTGCCTCTGCCTTCTGGTTCCTACTGGAGCACACGGAGTCTGCCGACAGTGGCCCTAAAGGCCAGCCTCCAGGATGGCCAGAAGCACACAGATGTCTTGCTTGGTCATCAGCCCTCTGTCCACCCCCAGCACTTGTGCCCCGATGGGGAGGGTCTGGGTCCTTGGCAAGCCCATCATGGGCAAAGTGTGGCCAAGGCCCTGAGGAGGGCTTTTATCCTTCCCCTTGCTGTAGGCAAAGAACAAGTTCATTACTGAGGGAGGATGGAGGCCTGTGGGCAGCCACCCCCTCCTGGGTGAGGGCAGGTATGGGGACTGGTGTGTGGGAGGGGAGGCAGACGAGGCCACCAGACTCTGTCCAGTGAAGACTGGAGCAACTAGGCACAAACTGCCTGAGGCTGCCCTTCCCCCTTCTGAGGCTGTAAGGACAGCACTGATGTCTGCCTGCCGGTCTCTGCGGTCCCTGTGATGACCCAGTGTTTGGAAAAGCCCACTGGGGATTGCCACTGTGTCCTTGTGTCCAGCCATGTGACCAGCACTGCATGAGTTTTTGTGATCATGACAACTCAGGTGACAAGATGCAGCTCTCTGATTTCGCAGGAAATGAGCAAATCACAAGGTGGAACCAGTGCTAAGGCCACGTGGTCCCTGGACTTGATGCAGGGCACAAACCCCAGAGGCTGGCCCTGAGGGGAGATTGGGAGGCTGTGAGACAGTGCAGTGCATCAGAGAATGTGCCTGGAGCGGTTTGCTGCAGGCTGAATGTCAAGTGGGCTTATTGGTACTTAATGTGTACATTTATTTACTTATATTAGAATATATTCCTTACATGGTAAATTGTGAGGTTTATTCCTTAGAAATTGGCTACATGTTATTCATGCAAGAAATACTGGCCCTGGGGCAGGTACCTGGCCTAGTGGTTAAGATGCTCACATCTCTCAACAGAATGCCTACGTTCAAGTCCTGGTTCTGGCTCCTGACTCCAGATTCCAGCCAGTTCAGACCCTGGGAAGCAGCAGTGATGCCTCAAGTCCCTCCTACTTACGTGGGAGAGCTGGCTGGAGTTCCTGGCTCCAATTATGGTTTGGCCCAGACTTGCCCTTTGCAAACATTTGGGAAGTGAATTGATCGATGGGGCTTGCTCTTTCTCTATATGTCTCTGTCTGCGTCTTTGTTTCTCTCTGCCTCCCAAATAAACAGAAATTTAAAAACTATGACACTGTGATGTGATGCCTGTCAGCTTTGCAGTCTGGTGGATATTCATCAGGAGCTGCCACACTTTGCTGTGAAAACCAATACCCCGCCCCCACCAGCCTCAGAGGACATTTCCTTGTGTGTGAGGGCACTGCCCCTCCCCTTCCACATCACAGGTGTGTGGTTCAAGTACATGGAAGTGCTCAGGCATCTGCAAGGCAAGAGACGTGCTGAGTTCATCCTTTGGCCAAGCCCCTGGCTGGAAGCAGGCCCGTCATACGCATGGTGTGGAGACTCACGAGCCTGAGTCACATCACTCCTCATTCACAGGTTAATGAATGGAGCTTGAACTGGTTAGAGGCTTCTCCAAGGTCACCCAGCTCTGGTCAGGCACCAGACAGACCACATGCTGTGACAGGCACTGGAGTGACAGATGGTGACTGGGCCGTGTTAATAGTGAGTGTCCTGTGGGCTGGAAAAGGGGTGGGGATGGGCAGCCATTGGTGGACTTCCTCACCACCTCTGCATTCTCCCTAATGTACAACCCTCGTTCGAGCTGTTCCGCTCCACTGCACAGACCCAGAGGGCCGTGAGTAATGCTGCAGGAGCTGAGGCCTCTGTAAAAGTGATGTCTCTCCGAGATGACTGGCCACAGTCGCAGGAGCCGCAGGTGTGGCTGCGCAGTGAGTCTCTGTATTAAAAAACCAAATGGAATTTCACTCTCAAAGGGACTCTGCATAGATCCACAGAGAAGTGGATTAAATGGTGGTGATGATGATGGTGACAGTGATACTGATGATGACCGCTACCACTTATTGCTTTTTGGGGCCAGACTCTGAGACCTCTTGAAGCAGGTATTATTACTGCCAATTTTACAGATGAGGAAATGTGTTATAAGCTAAAAAATAAAAAAAAATGCAGGGTGAGTGAATTTCTACCCAGAACAAATGCATTTTTAAAAATTTTCTAGTTTTTTATCTTTTTTTTTTTTTTTTTTTTTGACAAGCAGAGTTAGACAGTGAGAGAGAGAGACAGAGAGAAAAGTCTTCCTTTTCCATTGGTTCACCCCCAAATGGCCACTACGGCCGGTGCTGCTGTGGCCAGCGTATTGCACCTATCCGAAGCCAGGAGCCAGGTGCTTCCTCCTGGTCTCCCATGCAGGTGCAGGGCCCAAGGACCTGGGCCATCCTCCACTGCACTCCCAGGCCACAGCAGAGAGCTGGACTGAAGAGGAGCAACTGGGACAGAATCCGGCGCCCCAAACGGGACTAGAACCTGGGGTGCCGGCGTTGCAGGCGGAGGATTAGCCAAGCGAGCTACCAGGGCCAGAGTTGTGGTGTAGCAGGCTAAGCTGCCGCCTGCAGTGCCAATATTCCATATGGACTCTGGTTCAAATCCTGGCTGTTCCACTTCCAATCCAGCTCCCCCTGTTAGTGTGCCTGGGAAAGCAGGGGAGGACTGTCCAAATGCTTGGGTCCCTACACCTACATGGGAGACCCGGAAAAAGCTCCTGGCTTCCACCTAGCCCAGCTCTGACTGTTGCTGCCATTTGGGGAGTGAACCAGTGGATGGGAGACCCTTCTCTCTCTCCCTCCCTCTCTGTATTGTGCCTTTCAAATAAATACAATAAATCTTTTTTTAAAAAAATAGATATTTACTTATTTATGAGCGAGAGAAAAAGATCTTTCATCTACTGCTTCATTCCCTAAATGGCCATAACAGCAGATCTGGGCCAGGCTGAAGACAGGAGCCAGGAACTCTATCTGGGTCTTCCACATATCTGGGTCTCTGGGTGGCAGAGACCCAAGTACTTGGGCCATCTTCTGCTGCCTTCCAAGTTGCATTAGCAGGAAGCTTTATTTGAAGCAGAGTAGCTGGGACTCCAGCCAGCACTCCAATACGGGATGTCAGCATTGCAAGCTGTGGATGAATTCACTGTGCTACAACACCAACCCCTGCATTTGTTTTAATGTACTGGGATAAAATCAATATTAAAGGACTTCTACTAAAATAAATACACAGAAAAACACAGCCACAATCCACAATAATTTAGTCTCTTTTCCATCCGAAAACAAAAGTACATCCCTAAAATTCATCAAGTTAAGTCTGAACACAGAAGACACAATATGGCAGCAAATAGCCTCAGCATTATAAATATTATTTTTGGTAACTTGATGTTCTGTGGCGCCTTTTGCATATATTGGAAGTAGAAATTTGTTTAAAATTGCTCACTAAAATATCTTTTAAAAGTAATGTCTTTTGGGAGCCAGCACTGTGGCTCGCTTGGTTAACCCTCCACCAGCGGCTCCAGCATCCCATGTGGGTGCCAATTCTAGTCCTGGCTGCTCCTCTTCCAGTCCAGCTCTCTACTGTGGCCAGGGAGGGCAGAGGAGGATGGCCCAAGTGCTTGGACTCCTGCACCCGCATGGGAGACCGGGAGGAAGCACCTGGCTCCTGGCTTCAGATCAGCACATTTCTGGCCGTAGCGGCCATTTGGGGGGGTGAACCAATGGAAGGAGGACCTTTTTCTCTGTCTCTCTCTCTCTGTCTATACCTCTACCTGTCAAATAATAATAATAAAAAAGTAATGTCTTTTTCAACTTCTCCAGAGAAATAGTGTGTATGTGCATATGTGTACGCACATTTGTGAGCTTGTTGTGTGTGTGCTGTGGTCTGGTTGTTTCTCCCTTCCAAAACTCATGTTAGGCTTAATCTACAAGGTCTTATTTTAATGGTATTGGAGGTGGATCCTTGGGAGGAAGTAGCACTAGATGAGGGAATGAGGGTAGGTCCCTGGTGATTGCATTCATGACTTTATAAGAAGTGGAAGAGACACAAGGTGGTGAGCTAGCCCTGTTTCACCCTGTGACACCCTATACCACCTTAGCACTCTGCAGAGGTACCACCAGCAAGAAGGGTCCATACAGATGTGGCTGCCTGATCTTGGATGTGCAAACCCTCAGAACTGTGAGCTCAATGAATCTTTATTCCTTATAGATTAATATGTGGTAATCAGTTACAGCAAGCAAAACAGAGGGGGAGTGGACTTAGTTTAAGGGTTTGGTTCTTACATTTGTAGAGGCTGGGAAGTCCAAATTCTTCAGGGTAAGCCTGGAACCTGCTAGCAGAATTCTGGCATTGGGGTGGGGATGGTCACAAAGCTGGGGACAGTACTGAAGCCTGCCTGGGGAACAGGGGCCATGGGGAGAGGTGGGCAGCGCCAAACTCAGGCAAGACACTGCAGACTGAGCTGAAGCACCTGAAAGCAGTTCTGGTGGACATCACACATGCAGAGTGGGACTGCCAGCAAGATCCAGCCTATGTTTTTATTTTTTATTTTTGACAGGCAGAGTGGACAGTGAGTGAGAGAGACAGAGAGAAAGGTCTTCCTTCGCCGTTGGTTCACCCTCCAATGGCCGCCACGCCAGCACGCTGCAGCCGGCGCACCGCGCTGATCCGATGGCAGGAGCCAGGTGCTTCTCCTGGTCTCCCATGGGGTACAGGGCCCAAGCACTTGGGCCATCCTCCACTGCACTCCCTGGCCACAGCAGAGAGCTGGCCTGGAAGAGGGGCAACCGGGACAGAATCTGGCGCCCCGACCGGGACTAGAACCCAGTGTGCCGGCGCCGCAAGGCGGAGGATTGGCCTAGTGAGCCGCGGCGCCGGCCCAGCCTATGTTTTTAAAAGACTCCTCTGGCTACAGGGCGGTGAATCAACCATAGGATCAGAGGTAGTAAGATGCATGGTGACTCTGACAGGCTGTGAGTGAAGAGATGACCAGAGTCAATCTCTAGGTGTCTGGAATGCCAGACAAGATAAGTAGATACGAGTTTTCCTGGAAGAAATCTCAGTTATGATGGAAAATGCTGGAATTTGAAAATCATTCCAAGAAGCAGATAGAAACTCTGGAGGCACTGGAGATTTCAAAATTTTTAAAAATATCTCTCATTCCCCTAAATACTTCATTTGCAGTGGGCATTTCTGCTCTTTCCATCAAAAAGTGAAATCTGTTTTTTCCTCACCAGTCAGTTCTGGGATCCGCTATATGATTTCTTTGGCCAGTGGGACATCAGCAAATGTGAAGCAAGCAGAATCTTGAAGAGTGCTTGTTCACTGGTGCTTGGTTATTCCTGCTGCTCTTGGGGTCTTCTGACCACTATTCTGTGCATAAATCCAGCCCAGTTTGCTGGATACACATGGCCCAGTGGACAGCACCAACTGCTGGTCGTAGAGCGATGTCATCCTAGACCATGTATTCATTTCCAGTGGCTGCTGTAGCAAATTACTGCACACTGTGTGGCTTAAAACAACAGAAATTATTCTTTTATGGGTCTAGAGCTCAGAACTGTCGCTCCCCCTCTTCGTGGAGGAACGACACAGGACCCTGCGCTGTTCTTTTGTCTGCTCGGCCCTCCCCGGGTTTGCTGCTGGTTCTTCCCGGGTTGGCTACCGACCCTTCCACCTCCGTGGAAGGGCGGTTCCCCCTGCCACTTTCCCCACTTCCGCGGGGGAGCGGCACACCACTGGCCGGCTCTCTCGGGGGCTGCACAGGTGTTCCTTCAGATAGATGTTCCTGGTACATGTTGTCTCTCTCCTCCTTTATAGTCCTCTCCACCAATCCGTGCTCTGCTACCCACACGCCGAGTATGCTGCTCTCCTCCAATCAGGAGCAGGATCAGCTCCTGCAGGTTACAGGTCGAACTGGAGGCAGCTGTGTAAAAGCTGTTTACTCCTCTCCCAGCGCCATATTGTGGGAGAGCCGATGCATAGAATAAGTCTTAATTCCAGTAACTTAGTCTAGTCCGAGTTGCTCCCCACAAGAACTCATTGAAAGCAACGCTCTAGGAGTTGTGCTCCTTCCCAAGGCTCTAGGCGAGGATTTGCTTCCTTGCCCTTTCCAGATTCCAGAGTTGGCTTCCTCAGCTCTTAGCTCCCTGCTCCATCTTCATGGATGGTGCAGTGTCTTCCAGCCTTTTTCTGCCCTCGCTCCACAGTGCATTCTCCTCTGTTCTGTCTGAAGACTCCCTCTGCCTCCTGCTTGTAAGGACACTTGTGATTGTGCTTAGGGCCCACTCAGATAATTTAGGATAATCCCCCCGAAGGTGTTTAACTGAGGTGACGTAGGGTTTCAGGCACTGGGGCTGATCACTTTTCAGCCTCAGTTTGCCAGCCCCACAGCTGAGCGCCAGCCAACTGTGAACACGGAAGTGACAGGAGCAACTGAGGAATCTCAGGTAGCCCAGTCAGAATTTCTGGACAGAGTCCTGGGAGGGTAATCATTGCTTTAAACCATTCTGTCTGGAGAAGTTTGTTGTGCAGCAAAAGCTAACTGACACAATGACTTTGCTTGAAGCCACTTTTTGCCCACCCTGCCACTTCAATTTGCTTTATTTTTACAACATGTTTTGTCAGAATACTAGTTCAGTAATTTCCTTAGTAATCAGAACAGCCCTTTCCATCTTCTGTTTTTGTTTCTCATCACTAAACTCATAAACCAAACGTTATTTATTTATTTATTTTTGACAGGCAGAGTGGACAGTGAGAGAGAGAGACAGAGAGAAAGGTCTTCCTTTTCCGTTGGTTCACCCTCCAATGGCCGCTACGGCCTGCACACTGCGGCTGGCGCACAATGCTGATCCGAAGCCAGGAGCCAGGTGCTTCTCCTGGTCTCCCATGGGGTGCAGGGCCCAAGCACTTGGGCCATGCTCCACTGCACTCCCTGGCCACAGCAGAGAGCTGGTCTGGAAGAGGGGCAACCGGGACAGAATCTGGTGCCCCAACAGGGACTAGAACCCGGTGTGCCGGCGCTGCAGGCGGAGGATTAGCCTATTGAGCCACGTCGCGGCCTTATAAACAAAACTTTAAAAAGTAAAACTGGGGCCATCGCTGTGGCATAGCGGGTAAAGCTGCTGCCTGCAATGCCGGTATCCCATATGGGTGCCAGTTTGAGTCCTGGGTGCTCTACTTCTGATCCAGCTCTCTGTTATGGCCTGGAAAAGCAATGGAAGATGGCCCAAATGCTTGGGCTCCTGTACCCACATGGAGACCTGGAAGAAGCTCCAGGCTTTTGGCTTCAGATCAGCCCAGTTCCAGCTGTTGCGGCCATTTGGGGAGTGAACCAGCAGTTGGAAGACCTCTCTCTCTCTCTCTCTCTCTCTCTGCCTCTCTGTAACTCTGCCTTTCAAATAAATAAATAAATCTTTTTTAAAAAGTAAAATTAATTTCATAGGCAAGATAAGAAAGTAGCAAACACTTTTCTGAAACAATCAGCTACTTATATATTTATGTGTATATGTCTATATTTTCCTCTAGCCAAATATCAAACAAACATAACTGTTTGAAAAACAAAATTGTACGTGACAGATGGTGGCAACCTGGTTATAAAAGAGATGATTTCCTAGATGTCATCATACTAGTGCCAAAAGGCTTTGTTGCTGTGCACAAGCTCATTGAACTCTCTCCAGAACCATGTGCTGGATGTTTTCAAGCCTGTATGTGTGTGTGTGTGTGTGTGTGTGTGTGTAGAATATGTGATTGTGGTGTGATGTATCTGTACGTGGTGTGATGTATGCTGTAGGAATATGGGGTGATGTGAGTGTGTGTATGTGCGGTATGTGCCTATGGCATGTGTGTACACATGTGTGGTTTAGTGTGGGTATGTGTATGCATGTGGTGTGTGTGTGTGGTGTGGTGTGAGTAGTGTGGAGTATAAGGTATGTATCTGCTCCTACTACTGAGTCCCCTGTCACGGGCTCCAACTTCCATCCCACACTTGACTGGCTCCAGTCAACATGGGCTATCCCACCTTTTGTTCTGGCCCAGATCCCGCTTGGGCTGGGGTTTCTGCCCTCAATCAAAGTCCAATTTGCTTCTGGTGTTTTAGGGATTCTGTTTTCTAGAGGAGTTCTGGGCCTATTATTGCAAGCATCTCCTTTGTTATTTGCAGGGGCTTCGGCAGGAGGAGGCTCAGGTGCAAGAGAGTATATAACTGTGCTACTTTTTGTGGAAGTAAGAAAAGAAAATATAGTAACATTACTATGCAGTTGTTTGTTTTTTAAAAGAAAAATCTACACCTATATAAACCTGAAACTAATGAAAATGGAGATTTTCAGGAGGTGGTAGAGACAGGGTGACTCTGTAGCCAGGCAAACCTGGCACCTACAGAGTGGTTCAAATACAGTGGCCTCCACGGCACTCAATGGACTTTTGGTTGACAGCAAAAAATACCTGTGACTCAAATTAATAAATTTGAATCTTTAAAGACATTATTCTAAGTAGATATGCAGGTCTGTAAGAAAAACTGGAAGAACCTCTTTAACTTTTGAAAGGCATGCTTTGTAAACATTTTAGATAGCCCACCACAGTTTTCTTCTCAACAGCTTCTCCACATCACCTGCTGAGTAACAAGAGTGTCATTTTATGTACAAGCAGAGGGAGTAAGTCTCACAGAATACACACAACAGAGCCATAAAAACGGACAAGGTTATTGGACCTCTTTCAGATTCCATTTTCATCACCAGAATTCCCTTGAATGGAGCAACAAAATTTGAGTCATGGAGCTCAGCGGGGAGCAGCAGGGGTGTTCAGCAATTCTCATCGAGTGAAACCTCCTTTGCCAAAAGCACACAAGTACAGGCTGCTGGGCCCAGAAGGTTGTCCTAGTGTGAGGCAGAGGCTGTTGGAGAATTCAGCATCTAGAAAGGAGAACATTCGTGTATTGGTGGAGAACTACTTTATGATTTTTACCTTAAATAAAAAATTTCCCATTATGCAATCAGCAGCTTCTCTAGATCACTTGGGAACTACAGTGATATCAGAGAGAAAGAAACTTCCCACTTCCTGCTGTCCAGAGACCACTGCCTTCCTCCTTGCCTGGCTCCACAGCATGGGCTCCTCCAGCTTAGGGCTCATCTCCGTGGCCATCTGGAGCCCCCCCATGTGCAGGGCTGAGCCCCACACTCCACGTCCATCACAATAACCCACTCTGCCCAGGTCCTCCGTGGCCATCTGGAGTCCCCCCATGTGCAGGGCTGAGCCCCACACCGCACGTCCCTCACAATAACCCACTCTGCCCAGGTCCTCTGCTTCGGCCCCTCTCCTTCCTTCTCGGCAGGGAATCTCCAAGGTCCCCCAAAGCCAGCTTTTTCAGATTCATCACACACCTCTCAACAACCCCAAGATCTTAGACCCCTCTCCTGATGACTCCAGGACTGGCACCTCAAGCTCCTGAGTGCTCCGGACTTCCTGACTAAAGTCTGGGCTCTGCCTTCAGTGAGTGGCTCTACCCCACCCTACCTCAGTTTTCCCATATGTAAATTGAGGACAATAATGTACCTCCTTCAGAAAGTCATCAGGTGGCTCAGGAAAACACAGAGAATATCCACATCATCTCCACAGTTCTGGGCATGGTGAGGCCATCACCTGGCTAATGGAACAGGTTGAGGCTCACCTCTGAGGAGAGAGAAGTTGAAGGATTGGCAGGGGACAGATCTGTATGAGTCTGCTCTGCCCAAGGCTTGACACCCTGGTTAACCTAGAATGTGGCTGTCTGTCACTTTTCCCAAGGTCTTCAGTATCCTGGCCAGAGGTAACCTTAGGGAATGGTAGGCAGATCTGTCTCCAAGAGATCCAGTGATCCCTGCCCAAGCAGCAGGCCCATTAAGGCCACTCTGTCACAGCACCCACCCTAGGGAAGTCTTCCTGGGCCAGGTAACTCATTCCTCATACCTTGTGAGCAGAATTGGTTCTAAGGGGCAGTGTTTGAGAAGAGGTATGAAGACCAGCTCCATGGGCCTGGCCTTGGTTTCATCAAAGTGAGTCTTCCTCATCCACCTCCTGGGGTTGTTGAGGAGTGAAAGACATGGGGATGAGCACTGCCAGTGGCCAGGTGGTTGTCCACCTGGGTTTTGGCCACAAGAGTCTCCACATACAAGAAAAATACATAGGGCTTGTAGGGCATTTTCATGGACCATGAACTCCGAGTGACCTGCAAGTAATTTCTCAGGTCTTGAGGTTGGAAGGAGCCTGACTCTGGGTGCAGTGGCCTGTAGACTATTGGCTGCCACAAGGGCTGGGGTCTTGCAGGACTCATCCAGGCCATATATAGCAGGAACCACTAAAATGAGAGCCTGGGAAAAGCAGAATCTCTCTAGGAAGCTGGGTTATAGTCAGTGTCTTCTGCATCACCAGACTCCCATTCAGTTTTGTTTTGGAAAGGGCCTGGGAATAATGTCAATGAATTAACACCCTCTTAAACATGTAAGCATTTTGGGAAAGGCTGAAGGCCCACAGCCTTTCATACCTTTGTGCATTTCATAAACTTTGACACCCACCTAGTGCCCTTTTACCTCCTGACTTCTTACCCAGATGTCAATAGGGGAGTGAGGAGACTGAGCAAGGTTCTGGCACTGGTTGGGGCAGTGGGAGGGGCCTTGTGCTCTGGAGAAAGAAAGGGGTAGAGGTGCTGGGGTGTGTGCACAGAGATCTGTGCCCAAACTCAGCCACAGCGAAACACAGGACAGAGCCTCTCTCCCTTTCTTGTTCTCCTACTCCTGGTTCCTGAATTGGAGGAACAGCCCAGCCACAAGGTGTGTTAAATAGACTCTTGTAGGCTTGTCCCTGTAAGACATTACCTGGGGTGAGTTCCAAACAATCCATGCTCAAATGGGTATGACAGACACCAACTCATCTGACGGCTGGAGATGACTGCTCCCAACTGCATTGCTGGTCGGGTACACCTGTTAATGGGTCCCAATGAAGTCCCCCTGCCTTTATTTACATTCCTGTGTACTGCCCTAGACTTTGAATTTGGTCTTGGGCAAGTGACTTGGGATGACCAGTGGGAGTTACCTGTCCAGAGGCTTGCTAAGCAGCTGCATACCACAGCTTGCCTTCTCAGAGCATGTCACCATAAAGAGATCCTGGGTCTCCTGTTGGAGAGGCCACAGGAGAGGAACTGAGGAACCCAGCTGACACCATCAAATTGCTAGACATGCTAGTGAAGCCATACCCAGCTCCAGCTGAATTGTCAAATGGCTACAGCCACATGAATGACCACATAAGCCCAGCAGAAGAACCACCCAACTGATTCCAGTCCATATTGTAGAATCATGAACAGGTAAGTGTTGCTTTAATCTACTAATTTTGAAGGTGATTTGCTATTCTGCAATATGAAACATCAGACATGTTTTGTGGACTGTGTGTTGATTCTCAGTGTTTTATTCCAGTCCACAGGGATAACCAAGTAACATGGAGAAATGTGATGTGCATATTGTTACAAGCATGTAATGTATGTGCCCTTCACATACAAGCACTTGAGCAGTTTTAGACAGTTGTGACCAGAAAATACCATAGAAGGAAAGCTCTTCACATTGACTGGCTTCAGGGTGTTCAGGCATATGCACTATTCATGTCAGTAAACACTTGGACACAGAGGAGGGCACAGAAAGACATAAAAAGCACTCCATCTAAACCATTGGCTGTTAGGCACAAGGCTGCCCATGTTCAGCTTCTGCATGAGGCTAGAGGGTCTCACTCTACTCTGCCACGGAAGGCTGCACTTCTTGGTCTGAGAAAGAAACTAAAGCATTTGTTGATGAACATTTTGTCTTTCACTCCTCTTTGTCACACTATATGGCTTTAGATGTCTCAGCATTTTGGGCTTAAGGGTCCAATGTGGCAGACTTCCACTCATAAAAAACATCACCAACCAACAGATCTTGGATTCTGCTGAAAAACGAGCACAAATGGTTTTCCTCTTTCTCCTCCACAATGCACACGTCAGCAATTTCCACCAAGTGGAAAGAGGGCATTGGAAGAGTCCTCCAGCTGGGGTCTGTACTGGGCAAATCCTTCTGTCTTCTGTGCATTAATTCTGTGGCTTCCTTATTCATTTATACACTCATTCACACACAGAACAAATACTCACTATGCATCTCCTACGTGCCTGGCTTTTGTGATACTCTTGAGTGGGTGAGGTGGGCCCAGCCAACGGGTCTTGCCTGTCTCCATGCCATACTTGATGGCATCCGGGGTCCATTTTAGCTCCTAAACAGAGTTCCCGGTTCTGCCATGTTAGGAAGGAAGTGGGGCTGAAAGCCGATTCTGAGTCCTTTACATAAGGTGGCTGGCGGTGGTGCTCAGAACTTCACCAACCTCTTTTCTTTCAAGCTTCTGTGAGACTGAGGCCCCATGTACCATTTCCAAGGGCATACTATTTTCTGGATCCTCCAAGCAACAACATCCCTCTGCCTTTTTCTCAGATTGGATACTGGCCCTCCTGCACATTGGTAATACAGATCACTCACTTATCTGGTATACAGGGTACTGGCTGAAGATGAGCCCCAAAGGACCACTCACCCCTTCTCCTGCATCCATCAGCATCTCACTGTGGTGTAAGAATCAACGTGTCCAGTGACCTCTGCCCTGCGCATCTGGGTGATCTTCATTGTGAATAGGAGGCCTCATGTACCCATAACTGGTGTGGAGCCTCAGTATGAGTTTGAACATGTGGCTGCCAAATGACATGTTTCCGGGACCCCTTCCAGGTGGACATGAGAACGTGTGGATGGTGTTATGCCCCTTATGTCACTTTCCTATGATCTCATTATTTTTAAAGAAAAGATCATTCTGATTATTTCTCCTTGAGTATAAAGTGCACTGAGTTAAAAGAAGTTGAAAAGCATATATTTGGGATCTAGTGATTACACTTTCACATAAATCTAACTATACACTTAGAAGAAGGTTAAATATTTACCCAGAAACCTGAAAGCTTAAGATACTTCAATTCTGAAGGAAACTGGCAGCAGTTAAGGCCTCAAAGCACCTCCACAGACATGGGTGTAAAACATGACACCCTTCCTAAGTCAGAATCTGGATCAAAGTGTCCTTCCTTTTGGGTCTGTAACTGAGTGCCATGCTGCTGTGCACTTTGTTTTGGTAACACTGTCATTAGAAAAATGGAAAACACTGAGACCATAATTACCCAAAGGAGAGGAAAAGGGATAGTTCAAAGACTCTAACATTGATACTTGCTGATAAAAGATGAAATTTTGGGAAGCTTTATGAGGCTAGTGAGGCATAGCAGGTTAAGCCACTGCCTGTGAGTCTGGCATCCTGTGAGGGCATTGTTTGAGTCTCAGCTCCTCCACTTTCGATCCAGCTCCCTGCTAATGCACCTGGGAAATCAGTGGAAGATGGCCCAAGTACTTGGGTCCCTGTACCCGCATGGGAGATCTGGATGGTCCTGGCTTCGGCCTGGCCCAGCCCCAATCAGTTGTTGTGGCCATTTGGGGAGTGAACCAGCGGATCGAAGATTTCTCTGTCTCTCCCTCTCTTGCTCTGTTACTCTGTCTTTAAAACAAATAAATAAATCTTTTCTTTAAAAGAAATTTTGAAGAATTCAGTTCGGAATCTATTTACTTTGGTTTCAGTTAAGTCTAACAGGTCTTTCGAACGTACAGTCTTGTAGTAGATGGAAAACAAAGCATTGGGGTGAGGCATGCATGGATCTCCAGGCTGGAAGGTAACAGTAAAGGGGCAAAAACACAGCAGTGTGCAACAGGCCTCAGAACATGGCTACCAGCATGGGGGGGGGCACTGTTAGGGGGATCCAGGAAAACAGCCCTGCATTCCTGCTTAGCTCTGAGGGCATCCCTACCATATGAAAACCTACTTCATCCAGAACTCTGTAGGTGGCAGGGGATTCTGTGATTTCCACCAAAAGCTGCATTTAGGGGAGACAGTCGGGGTTACCTGAAGACTTCACGTGTGTGGGGGAACTTGAGCCCTGATAGCACCTGGTCAATGAGAAGTGCTTACTCAGGAAGCTGCTAAGGCAGAAGAAGTGGTGATGCAAGATGAGGCGAGGCAGGGCAGGGTTGAAAGGGGTAGAAATGGATGCTGAATTCACATTCCTATGACAGATTAAAGCTCCGGGGGCCCAAAGCTGAGCTAAATTATACACAGGTGTCAAAATGGCTCAGTTAAGGCCCAGTAGGCAATAATGTGGGAGAGGGTAGCTGCTGAGTCTATCAGCTCATAACCAGACTCCTCCTAGGGGGAATCCCTGGCTTCAGGTGACCAGCAGTGACGGTGATCTGCTGCATTCCCTCCACGTGTCCCTGTTGAAGCCCACAGCACTTACTTGAGCCCAGGTCTAGCTGGCCAGCTCCATTATCCTTTCCTACACTGGCAGGCTAGGCAGAGGCCCTGACATATCCAGATTTGTTGGCAGCTATGCACTTGGTTGGTGTGGTGGAACATTCCTCCCTGAGGGCTCCGGAACTCCACCTGCCAGCACCTACATGGAGTTGGATGCCCTGCATGGATATGAATGGCTGGGTAGGGCTGGGAGGGCAGGGTCAGACTGGTGGCCCCCATGGCCTATCTTTGGTCCATCATACAGGCTCTGTTGGGCACTGTGACAGCCACCACCTGTGTTGGGAGAGCCACTGTTGGAGTCAGGGGAGGGGAAGGGAATTGGCTGAGGGGCTTGGGCAGTGGAGTCTCTCAGGCAGCCAGGTGGGAGCTGGACATTTGTAACCCCTTTACTCACCTGCCCACAGAGCTCCTGGGTCAGCTCTACCTGCACCCACTGCTGCTGCTTGGTGGCAGGGCCAGGTCTTGGACTATAAAATCCCTGTGTAGCTGAGGGTCCATGTGGTTGTGCCTGAGAAGGACAGGCAGGGGCCCTGGGAAGCTGCCTCATCCCCAGGGAATGGGGTGGGTACTCCTGACTTCCTGTTGTCTCCTCTGCTGCTGTGTGCACAGATAGGGGCTGATTCCTATACCCACTGGGAGGAGAGCTACTATCTAGCTCAGCCCTTGGAAGGCACGGGCTGACCACCCTCAGGTGGCTGAAAGGATCAGGTTGGTTCTGTCCTGCTGCCATTTCCATAGGGACCATATCTGGAGGGACTTGGATAGGGCAATCCCAAATGCTGTCCAAGGAGTGGCTGCCACATGATCTGATACAGGTGAGGTCTGAAGTGCTCAAGGGTTCCTGACATTGACCAGTGTGGGGTGCAATCCAGGGAATAGATTCTTTGCAAAAATCCAGAACACCAGGACCTGTCTGAGCCAGGTGACCAGGGACATTTTCTCCTAAAGAGAGTGAAGGTATGCAGCTTGGCTGAAGTACCTGGGCCATCTGTCTGGGGCTAGAGGTCTCAGGCAGTGAGTTGTCACATATTGTTGATTTCTGGCATATCCTGATGGTTACAGGTGCTGCCTGGCTATGCCAAGGCCCCCACTGTGGAGGGCTCTGGAGGGGCCTCTGGACTGTGGGGCCAGGGTGAGTGGGACCAGTGGTGACAGAATTATGGGGAAGTGCTTGAACAGAATTGGGCACTGTGGCCAGATTCTGTGGTGGAGTCACTTCTGTGGCCAGCTGGCCTGAACTCTGAGAAAATGGGGACTTCAGGGTCTGTGAAGACATGCTGGTTGGTGGTGGCGGGCTGACGTTCCCAAGGTCATGAAAAAGGGCTTCCTTCTCCTTGAGGCAGCCCCACCCCAGACTGGTCCCTGCAGGGTCCAAGTCAGCTCTGAGAAGGTTTTCTTCCCACAAATGCTGGTTGAAGTCGGTGACCCCCAGGTGCTGGAGGGTGGAGCAGAGGTCAGGCTGTTCTTCCCTGTCCTTCCCAAGCAGGGTATCGATGAGGGTCAGGAGGGAGCTGCCCTCTTCCTCCTCTTTGGCTTCCTTGTCCTCATGTCTGCCATCAGACCCCTGCCTCTCCAAGGATGAGCTCTGAGGAGCTTGGTTAATGCAGGACAAGTGCATGGATTCGTCTTGCTCCATCGTGGCTCCAAGGAGAGAGCCTGGACACACCTGGACAGTTGGCGAACCCTTCCTTGCCTTAGTCTTCCTCCTGGCTGGGAGGGTGGTCAGGGCATTCGGGAGACTGCTCTCATACAGGATGGCCTCACCTGTGATGAAGGTGAATGGCAATCGCAGGGTCCGCGTGTGCAGGTGCTCCTCTCCCTCTGAGTTCCTGTGGTTAAGGAAACACAAGACCATATCTGTGAATGGCTACCCAAGTGGAAAGGGGGTCTTCTGTTTATCCAGGGGCTGAACAAGTGAACAGGAGCAGCACACCACTTGTTCTGGCTTTTCTAGCCAAGAAAGAAAAATAAAATCCTGTTATTGAACTTGCTTTTCTCTTGCCTTTTTTGGAGTACAAATTCTTGCTCAATACTTTTTAATTTGGGGTTCTGAAATAGTCTCAGATAAAATTGCTTATTCGTGGGAGAAACAGTCCAAAAATCCATGTAGAAATTCCCTAAACATCTTTTACTTTACAAAGAATAAGTCATTGGAAATGATATAAGCAATCAACCATTTGTTACTGGGGGAATAATTTCTCCATCCTTCTCCCCTTTACAATATACCCACAGGACACGGCCATTATCAAGCTGTCCTGACAGTCACTGACACCATGTCCAGCAAGGAAAGAAGCTTCCTTTACTGTCCTAACCTCACTTGGGCTTAGAGCTCCACAAAGGAAAAAAGACTGAAGTAAAATAAGGTGTCAGGCAGAAGCTGATTAGGATGGTGTGGGCATGGGAAACCCTATCCCTGGAGAGACTCTAACTGTAACCCTAACCCTAACCCTCACCCTCCACCCAACCCCAACCCTCACCCTAACCCTGACCCTAATCTTCACCTTCCACCCAACTCCAACCCTTACCCTAACCCTAACATTAACTCCAACCACAACCACAACCCTCATTCTATCCGTAATATTGACTCCAACCCCAACCACAATCCTAACCCCAATCCTCACCCTCACCCCAACCCAACCCTCACCCTCACCCTAACTCCATTGCCAACCTTAACCCTAACCCTAACCCTCACCCCAAATCCAGCCCTCACCCTAACATTAACCCCACCATAACCCCAACCCTCTCCCTTACCCCAAACCAACAATGCTCATCCTAACCCCTATTCCAACCCTCACCCCAACCTCAACTCCAACCCCAACCCTCACCTTAATTCCAACTCCAACTCCAACCCTAATGCCAACCTTAACCCTCAGCCTTACCAGATTATCTCTGGTCATCCGTTGTCTTCAAGTCTACGTGTCTTCTATTAACGCAGCCACTCTGCCCTTACTGTGCTTACTGTTTTATTACATATCTATTTCACATCTAATTACTTTCAAACTATTGTGTCATTTAAAAATGTGTTTCTTATAGAAGGTATTTATTTGAATCATTTTTAACATTTTTTAAAATTTATTTTTAAACGAATACAAATTTCAAAAGTACAACTTTAGGAATATAGTTATTTTTCCCACCATATCTGCCCTCTCATCCACACTCTCACCCCTCCTCCTCCTCCCTCTACCCCTGCCAGTCCCATTTTCCATTAAGATTCATTTTTAATTAACTTTGTAAGCAGAAGACCAACTCTATAATAAGTAAAGATTTCAACAATTTGTGTGCATGCACACACACACACACACACACCCCCAAAAAACTGAGAACTAGTTTTACAGTTACCTCTCATAAAACAACTCATTGAGGACAGAGGTCCTGCATGGGGAGTTAGTGCACAGTGACTCCTGTTGCTAATTGAATAATTAACACTCTTACGTATGACGTCAGTGACCACCTGAGGCTCTTGACATGAGCTGCCTAGGCTATGGAAGCCTTTTGAGTCCATGAACTCCTTCAGTATTTGGACAAGGCCATAAGCAAAGTAGAAGTCCTCTCCTCCCCTTAGAACAAAGTACATCCTTCTTTGATGGCCCCTTCTTTCCACTGGGGTCTCACAGAGATCCTTCATGTAGAGCATTTTTTTGCCACATTGTCTTGGCTTTCCATGCCTGAAATGCTCTCACTGGATTTTCAGCCAGACCAGAAAGCCTTAAGGGCTGATTCTGAGGTCAGAGTGTTACTTAAAATGATTGTCAATCTATGAGTCTGCTGTGTGGACTGCTCCCTATGTTGGAACATTCTCTCCTTTATAATACTATTATTATTACCATGCACTTGATCCTATTTATATGATCACTTTAACACTTATTACTATCTATATATTCACTTTAACACATATGATCACTTTAACAATTAAGATGGCATTTTTACCGCCACGCTTAATGAGATTTAGAGTCCTATGACAAGCTTTTAAACTGTACCCTTAGAAGTAATCTGTAGGAAAGTATGCAGAACTATACAACTTTACAGTTACAAACTTCCTCCACCCTCTTTTATTCCCACTCTTATTTTTTACTAAGATGTATTTTTTCTGATTTTTTTCAGATTTATTTTTTATTTGAAATTCAGAGTTACACAGAAAGAGAAGGAGAGGCAGAAAGAGAGGTCTTCCATCCACTGGTTCACTCCCCAATTGGTCGCAATGGTCAGAGCTGCACTGATCTGAAGTTAGGAGCCAGGAGCTTCTTCCAGGTCTCCCACACAGGTGCAGGGGCCCAAAGACTTGGGCCATCCTCCACTGCTTTCTTAGGCCACAGCAGAGAGCTGGATCAGAAGTGGAGCAGCTGGGACTAGAACTGGCACCCATATGGGATGCCGGCACTGCAGGCGGCAGCTTTACCTGCTATGCCACGGCACCGACCCCTGAGATCTATTTTCAATTGACATTGCGTTCAACAAATAGTATAAAGAAAAACAAAAACAAAAAAAAACCAAAACAACAAAAACTGTTCCTTGACAGTTAAGACAAGGGCAGCTCAAATCATCCCTTTTCAAAGTGTCAATTTTACTCACACAGCTTTCATTTTAGTTGCTCTAATAGTTCTCACAGATCAGGGAGAACATATGATATTTGTCCCTTTCGGCCACGCTTATTTCCCTAAGTATGGTGTTTCCAGTTTCATCCATTTTTGTTGCAAGTGACTGGATTTCCTTTTTTTTTACAGCTGCATAGTATTCCATAGTGTACATTTCCCATAATTTCTTTATTCAGTCTTCAGTTAATGGGCATTTAGGTTGATTCCATGTCTCAGCTATTGTGAATTGAGCTGCAATAAACATGGAGGTACAGTTAACCCTTTTGTTTACTGATACCATTTCCCTTGGTTAAATTTCTAGGAATGGGATAGCTGGGTCAAAAGGTGGGTCTATATTCAGATTTTTGAGACATCTCCATACTTTCTTTCCATAGTGGTTTTTCCAGTTTACATTCCCACCAACAGTGGATTAAGGTACCTTTTTCCCCACATCCTCTCCAGCATTTGTTGTTTGTTGATTCCTGTATGAAAGCCATTCTAAATGGGATGAGGTAAAACTTAATTGTGGCTTTGATTTGCTGTTCCCTGACAGCTAGTCATCCTGAACATTTTTTCATGTGTCTGTTGACCATTTGGATTTCCTCTTTTGAAAAATGTCTGGGGGCCGGCGCCATGGCTCAATTGGCTAATTCTCTGCCTTGGCGCCAGCACCCTGGGTTCTAGTCCCGGTTGGGGCGTCGGGTACTAGTCCCGGTTGCTCCTCTTCCAGTTCAGCTCTCTGCTGTGGCCCGGGAGGGCAGTGGAGGATGACCCAAGTGCTTGGGTCCCTGCAACTGCATGGGAGACTGGGAGGAAGCACCCAGCTCCTGGTTCGGATCAGCAGAGCGCCGGCCATAGCGGCCATTAGGGGAGTGAACCAATGGAAGGAAGACCTTTCTGTCTCTCTCTGTCTATAACTCTCTCTGTCTCTCTATAACTCTGCATGTCAAAAAAAAAAAATGTCTGGGTGCTGGTGCCGTGGCTCACTTGGTTAATCCTCTGCCTGCGGCACCGGCATCCCATATGGGCGCTGGGTTCTAGTCCCAGTTGCTCCTCTCCCAGTCCAGCTCTCTGCTGTGGCCCGAGAGGGCAGTGGAGGATGGCCCAAATGCTTGGGCCCCTGCACCTGCATGGAAGACCAGGAGGAAGCACCTGGCTCCTGCCTTTGGATCGGCATAGCTCTGGCCATAGCAGCCATTTGGGGGGTGAACCAAAGGAGGGAAGCCCTTTCTCTCTGTCTCTCACTCTCACTAACTTTATCTGTCAAATAAAAAAAATTTTTAAAAAAAGAAAAATGTCTGTTTAAGTCCTTGGTCCCTCTCTTAACTGGGTTGTTTGTTTTGTTGTTGTAGAGTTTTTTGATCTCTGTATATTCTGATTATTAACCCTGTATCAACTGCATAGTTTGCAAATAATTTCTCCCATTCTGTTGGTTGGCTCTTCAATTTCATTGAGTGCTTCTTTTGCTATACAGATACTTCTCAATTTGATATAATCCCATTTGTTAATTTTGGCTTTGGCTGCCTGTGCCTCTGGGGTCTTTTCCAAAAAGTCTTTGCCTGTGCCAATATCTTCCAGGGTTTCTACGATGTCCTCTAATAATTTGATGGTGTCAGTTCATAGATTTAGATCTTTAATCCATTTTGAGTAGATTTTTGTTTAAGGTGTAAGGTATGGTTCTTGCTTTATAGTCTTGCATGTGGATATCCAGTTATCCCAACACTATTTGTTGAAGAGACTGTCCTTGCTCCAGAGATTGGTTTTAGCTCCTTGGTCAAATGCAAGTTGGTTGTAGATGTTTGGATTGATTCCTTGTGTTTCTATTCCAATGGTCTATCAATCTATTTTTGTATCAGTACCAGGCTGTTTTGATTATAACTGCCTGGTAGTATGTCTTGAAATCTGGTATTGTGATGCCTCTGGCTTTGTTTTTGTTGTATAAGATGGCTTTAGCTATTCAAGGTCTCCTGTGTTAGCATATGAATTTTAGAATCATTTTTTCTATATTTGAGAAGGATGTCTTCGGTATTTTGACTGTATCTCATTGAATCTGTAAATTGCTTTCAGAAGAATGGACATTTTGATGATACTATTTCTACCAATCCATGAACATGGAAGATTTTTCCTTTTTTTTTTGTATCTTGTTCTATTTCTTTTTTTAATGTTTTGTAATTCTCATAGTAGAGATCTTTGACATCCTAGGTTAAATTTATTCCAAGGTATTTGATTTTTTTTGTAGCTATTGTGCATGAGATTGATCTTAGAAGCTCAATCTCAGCCTTGGCATTGTTTGCATATACAAAGGCTATTGATTTTTGTGTACTGACTATATCCTGCTACTTTACCAAACTCTTCTATGTGTTCTAATAATTTCTTAGTGGAGTCTTTTGGATCCCCTTTATACAGATTCATGTCATCTGCAAATAGAGATAGTCTGACTTCCTCTTTCCCAATTTGTATCCCTTTGAATTCCTTTTCTTGCCTAACAGCTCTGGCTAAAACTTCCAAGACTATATTGAATAGCAATGGTGAGAGTGGGCAGCCCTGTCTAGTATCGGATCTCAGTGGGAATGCTTTCAACTTTTCCCCATTCAATATGATGCTGGCCATGGGTTTTACATAAATTGCTTTGATTATATTGAGGAATGTTCCCTCTTTACCCAATTTGCTTAGAGTTTTCATCATGAAAAGGTGTTGTGTTTTATCAAATGCTTTCTCTGCATCTATTGAGATAATCATATGGTTTTTGTTCTGCAGTTTGTTAATGTGATGCATCATACTGATTGATTCATGAATGTTGAACCATCCCTGCATACCAGGGATAAATCCCACCTAGTCTGGGTGGGTGATCTTAATGATGTGTTGTTGGATTCGATTGGCTAGAGTTTTGTTGAGGATTTTTGCATCTATGTTCATCAGGGAAATTGGTCTGTAATTTTCTTTGTTGCATCTATTTCAGATTTAGGAATTAAGGTGTTGCTGGCTTCATAGAAATAATTTGGAAGGATCCCCTCCCTTTCAATTGTTTTGAATAACTTGAGAAGAATTGGAGTTAGTTGTTACTTGAATGTCTGGTAGAATTCAGCAATGAAACAATCCAGGCATGGGCTTTTCTTTGTGGGGAGGGCCTTTATTACTGATTCAATTTCCATCTTGATTAGGTTCTGTTTAGGTCTTCTATGTCTTTATGGCTCAACTTAGGTAGGTTGTGTGTCCATGAATCTATACATTTCTTCTAGGTTTCCATTTGTTGGCATAAAGCTCTTTGTAGCAATTTCTGATGATTCTTTTTATTTCTTTGGTGTCTGTTGTTACATTTCCTTTTTCATCTCTAATTTTAATGATTTCGGTCTTCTCTCTCTTTTATTGGCTAGTTGGGCCAATGGTGTGCCACTTTTATTTTTTCAAAAAAACAGCTCTTCATTTTCCTGATCTTTTGTATTTTTTATTCCATTTTGTTGATTTCTTCTCTAAATTATTTCTTTTCTCCTACTAGTTTTGGGTTTGGTTTGCTGTTTTTTTTCTAGATCCTTGAGATGTATTGATGGCTAATTTATTTGGTGCCTTTCCATTTTCTTGAATAGGCAATAATTGCTATAAACTATACTCAACACTGCTTTTGCTATATCCCATAGGTGTTGATATGTTGTGTTGTCATCTTCATTTGTTTCCAGATATTTTTTGATTTCTTCTATAACCCACTGTTCATTCAGGAGCACGCTGTTCAGTCTCCATGTGTTTGCATATGTTCTAGAAATTCCTGGTTTGCTGATTTCCAGCTTCACTCCATTGTGGTCTGAGAAGATGCATGGTATGATTTTTTTTTAATTTGCTAAGACTTGCTTTATGGTCTAGTTTGTGGTCAATCCTAGAGAAAGTTCCATGCACTGCTGAGAAGAATATATATTCTGAAACTGTAGGATGAAAAGTTATGCAGATATTTATTAGGTCCATTTGATCTACAGTGTCAATTAACTCTATTTCCTTGCTGATTTTCTATCTGGTTGATCTGTCCAATGCTAGAAGTGGGATATTAAAGTCCCCCATTACTATTGTATTGGAGTCTATGTCTCCCTTTAGATACCTTAACATTTCATTTAAATTGCCAGGTGCCATGTAATTAGGTGATATACATTTATAATACTCACATCTTCCTGTGGAATTGATTCCTTAATCATTACATGGTGCCTTTCTTTGTCCCTTTAACAGTTTTTGTGTTAAAGTCTATTTTATCTGATATTAGAATGGCTACCCCAGCTCTTTTTTGGTTTCTGGTGGCATGGAATATCTTTTTCCATCCTTTATCTTACAGTCTGTATGCATCTTTGCTGGTGAGATGTGCTTCTTGTAGGCAGAAAATAGATGGGTTTTCTTTTTAAATCCATTTAGCCAGTCTGTGTCTTTTAACTCTAGAATTTAGGCCATTTACATTCAAGGTGACTATTGATAAGTAACAAGTTTGCCCTGCCATTTTTCAAAAAATATTCCTATTTTTTACTTTGAATTTTCTTTCAACTTTTACTGAGAGATTTTCTTCCTTTAACTTCTTTTGTAGTGATGACCATGTTTCTGTGTGCAGCACATCCTTAAGCATCTTTCGTAGGGCTGAATGGATGGTGACAAATTCTTTCAATTTCTGCTTGTTTCTCTGTCTCTCCTCTCTCTTGTAACTCTTTCAAATAAATAAATAAATCTTAAAAAAAATAGAGCAGAGAGAGAAAGAAGTCTTCCATCCTCTTATTCACTCCCCAATTCCCACAATGCCAGAGATGTGCTGATCCAAAGCCAGGAGCCAGTGGCTTCTTCCTGATCTCCCACGTGGGTATAGGGGCCCAAGGACTTGAGCCATCTTCCATTGCTTTCTCAGGCCATAGCAGAGAGCTGGATTGGAAGTGGAGCAGCTGGGGCTCGAATCGGTGCCCATATGGGGTGCTGGCACTGCAGGCAGTGCCTTTACCCGCTACACCATAGCACCAGCCCCGACAGATTTTTCTCTTAAGACTTGGAATATATCTTGCCATTCTCTCCTAGCCTGTAGGGCTTCTGATGAGAAGTCTGCTTTGAGTCTAATTGGAGATCCTCTGAAAGTAGTCTGGCGTCTCTCTCATGCACATTTTAAAATCTTTTGTTTGTGTTTTATTGTGGTGAGTTTGATTACAATGTGTCATGGTGAAGATCTTTTCTGGTCATGTCTATTAGGGGTTCTATGTGCTTCCTGTACTTGGATGTCCCTTTGTTTCTTCAAATTAGGGAAGTTTTCTGTTACTATTTCAATAAAAAGGCCTTCTAATCCTTTCTGTCTTTCCACACCTTAAGGAACTCCTAGAACCCGCATGTTGGGTCATTTGCAGATTCCCAGCAGTTTATTAGTTTTCTAATTTCTTGTTATTTTTGATTTGACTGAATAGTTTCCTGTGCTTTGTCTTCTAAGTCCAATATTCTTTCTTCTGCTTCACTGATTCTGTTAAGGCTTTCCACTGCATTTTTATCTGTTCTATTGAATTCTTCATTTCATTTTGATTTCTCTTTAAGATCTCAATTTCATGGAAGCAATTTTCTTTCATATCCTGTACGGATTTCAGTAGTTCATGTGTTTGCTTCTGATTACTTCTATGTAATTTTATGATCAATTTTTTGAATTCCATTTCTTGCATTTCTCCCTTCTCATCATCTTCACAATCTAGTATTGAAGTGTTGTGTTCTTTTGGGGCATCATGTTGTCTTCCTTATTTTTGTTTCTTGAATTGGTGTTTGTTGTTTGGTATTTGCGGAGATATTCGTTGGTTTCGTTTTTTTTTTTTTTTTTTTTTTTTTTTTTTTTTTTGCTGTGGCAAATTTTATCTTTGTACTATGACTCTGTAGATAAACGGAGGATCTGCTTTCCGTGTATATATAGAGACTTGTAGTGGGTGTGGCCAGAGAGCTCTGTTCAGTTATCCAGGGTGAAGGACATGTCTCAGTTGACACACCCAGGTTCAGTGCAGTAAATTTCCTGTTTTTTTTTTTTTTTAATCAGAAGGGAAGTTTATTCTGCTCAGCTGAGCTTCTCTCCTCAAAGGAGACCAGTGTGAAATTCATATGAAGACACAGGAGATCTCAAATAGCTAAAGCAATCTTGTACAACAAAAACAAAGCAGGAGGCATCACAATACCAGATTTCAGGACATACTACAGGGCAGCTGTAATCAAAACAGCATGGTACTGGTACAGAAACAGATGGATAGACCAATGGAACAGAATAGAAACACCAGAAAGCAATCCAATTATCTACAGCCAACTTATATTTGATCAAGGATCTAAAACCAATTCCTGGAGCAAGGACAGTCTATTCAATACATGGTGCTGGGAAAATGGGATTTCCACGTGCAGAAGCATGAAGCAAGACCCCTACCTTACACCTTACACAAAAATCCACTCAACATGGATTAAAGATCTAAATCTATGACCCGACACCATCAAATTATTAGAGAACATTGGAGAAACCCTGAAAGATATAGGCACAGGCAAAGACTTCTTGGAAAAGAACCCGGAGGCACAGGCAGTCAAGGCCAAAATTAACAATTGGGATTGCATCAAACTGAGAAGTTTCTGTACTGCAAAAGAAACAGTCAGGAAAGTTAAGAGGCAACCGATAGCATGGGAAAAAATATTTGCAAACTATGCAGTTGATACAGGGTTAATACCCAGAATATACAGAGATCAAGAAACTCCACAACAACAAAACAAACAACCCACTAAAGAGATGGGCCAAGGACCTCAACAGACATTTTTCAAAAGAGGAAATCCAAATGGCCAACAGACACATGAAAAAATGTTCAGGATCACTAGCAATCAGGGAAATGCAAATCAAAACCACAATGAGATTTCACCTCACCCCGGTTAGAATGGCTCACATACAGAAATCTACCAACAACAGATGCTGGCAAAGATGTGGGGTAAAGGGACACTAACCCATTGTTGGTGGGAATGCAAACTGGTAAAGCCACTATGGAAGTCAGTCTGGAGATTCCTCAGAAACCTGAATATAACCCTGCCATACAACTCAGCCATCCCACTCCTTGGAATTTACCCAAAGGAAATTAAATTGGAAAACAAAAAAAATCTGTCTGCACCTTAATGTTTATTGCAGCTCAATTCATAATAGCTAAGACCTGGAAGCAACCCAAATGCCCATCAACAGTAGAGTGGATAAAGAAATTATGGGACATTTACTCTATAGAACACTATACAGCAGTAAAAACAATGAAATCTGGTCATTTGCAACAAAATGGGGGAATCTGGAACACATCATGCTGAGTGAAATAAGCCAGTCCCAGAGGGACAAATATCATATGTTCTCCCTGATTGGTTACAACTGACTGAGCACCAAAAAGGAAACCTGTTGAAGTGAAACGGACACTATGAGAAACAGTGACTTGATCAGCCTTTGTCCTGAATGTTGATGAACAACTTAATACTTTATCCCTTTTAGTATTTTTTTTTGTTCTACTTAATACTATTGGTTGAACTCTGTAATTAACACACAATTATTCTTAGGTGTTTAAATTTAACTGAAAAGTTATCCCGTTAAATATAAGAGTGGGAATAAGAGAGGGAGGAGATGTACAATTTGGGACATGCTCAATCTGACTTGCCCAAAATGGTAGAGTTAGAAACGTGCCAGGGGATTCCAATTCAATGCCATCAAGGTGGCATGTACCAATGCCATCTCACTAGTCCAAGTGATCAATTTCAGTTCATAATTGATCACACTGATAGGTCTAAGAGTCAAAGGGATCACACAAACAAGACTAGTGTCTGCTAACACTAACTGATAGAATCAAAAAGGGAGAGAACGATCCATCATGAGAAGTGGGATACACAGCAGACTCACAGAATGGCATGTGGGGAGCAACTGAGACTAGACTAAATTACTGGAACTAGGACTAATTCTATGCATCTGATCTCCCACAATATGGCGCTGGGGAGGAGTAAACAACTACGCAGCTGCCTCGCCAATTTGACTGATAAGCAGCAGCAGCTGATCCTGCTCCTGATTGGAGGAGAGCAGCATGCTTGGCGTGTGGGCAACAGAGCATGGATTGGTGGAAGAGGACTATAAAGGAGGAGAGAGACAACATGCACCGGGGAACATCTGAGGAACATCTGAGCAGCCCCCGAGAGAGCCGGCCGGCGGTGTGCCGCTCCTCCGCGAAAGCGGGGAAAGTGGCAGCTAACCCGGGACGGTGTGGTTCCTCCACGAGTGAGGGAACGGCAACTAACCCAGGAAGGGCCAGGCAAAAGGAACAGCGCAGGGTCCAGTGTCGTTCCTCCACGAATGGGGGAGCGACAATGGCAGATGTCCTAAACAGCACTCTGGACTCAAAATCAGCCCGTAAGGCATTTGGATCTGGCTGAAGAGCCCATGAGAGTATTTTAGGCATGGAAAGCCAAGACACTGTGGCAAAAACAAAAAACAAAAACAAAAAACAAACAAAAAAAACCAAACCACCTAAATTAAAGATCTCTGTGAGCAAGATCCCAGTGGAAAGAACAGGCCATCAAAGAAGGAGGTACCTTTCTCTGAAGGGAGAACTTCCACTTTGACTATGACCTTGTCTAAGTAAGATCGGAGTCAGCGAACTCAAAAGGCTTCCATAGCCTTGGCAACTCATGACAAGAGCCTAGGGTGATTACTGATGCCATAACCAAGAGTGTCAATTTGTTAAGTCAACAACAGGAGTCACTGTGCACTTACTCCTTATGTAGGATCTCTGTCCTTAATGTGTTGTACAATGTGAATTAATCCTATAACTAGTACTCAAACAGTAGTGTGGGGAGCAACTCGGACTATACTGTTACTGGAATTAAGACTTATTCTATGCATCTGCTCTCCCACAATATGGCGCTGGGAGAGGAGAAAACAGCTTCTACACAGCTGCCTCCAGTTCAGCCAATAAACTGTGGACTTGCTCCTGATTGGAGGAGAGCAGCGTACTCGGCGTGTGGGCAGCCGAGTTGGGATTGGCAGAGGAGGACTATAAAGGAGGAGAGAGACGGCATGCACCAGGAACATCTAAGGGGAACATCTAAGGGGAACATCTAAGGGGAACACCTGTGCAGCCCCCGAGAGAGCTGGCCGGTGGTGTGCCACTCCCCTGCGGAAGTGGGGAAAGTGGCCAGGGGGAACCGCCCTTCCACGGAGGTGGAAGGGACAGTAGCCAACCTGGGAAGAACCAGCAGCAAACCCGGGGAGGGCCGAGCAGACGAAAGAACAGCACAGGGTCCTGTGTCGTTCCTTCACGAAGAGGGGGAGCGACAAAATGGTGCCGTGACTTGGATATGAAGCCTAGGCAGGGTTTAGTGTTGCTCCTCCACGAAGAGGGGGAGCGACATAATGGGGCCGTGACTCGGATAGGAAACCTAGGGCGGATAGAAAACTTAGGAGGGAAGAAATGGGAAGAAATGGGAAAATATCGGAGAGAGAGACTAGCAAACAGCCTAGGGAAAAGCCGGACGAAAAAGGTGCCGGAAGAAGCTATTGAAAGCCTAGGCATAGACTCGGATACGGACTACGGGGGGAAGCTGGGAGAAATCTCTAAGGGCGAAAGTGAAAGCTAGAACAAACAGATACGGACTGTGGGGAGATACGGACTGTGGGGAGAAGCCAGGAGAAATGAGGGAGGAATATTGTTGGAAGAAAGCTTGGGGAAACATACCGGGTAGAGAAAAATGTTAGGGAAATTGAAGCCGCGGGGGGCAGGCCGAGGCGGAGACGAAAGCCACTTTGGGATTCTCAAGTTAGCCCGGGAATAGGGGGCGAAAAGTTAAAACCAGAAGCGGAAACGTAAGCCAGGTTGGGATCCGTCTGATTAGCCCAGGGAGCAAAGGACGGGAAGCCAAATCGTGGGGCGGAAACGTGAGCTGGGTTGAATTCGCCAGGTTAGCCCGGGGAACTTAGATTGAATGCTAGTGGCGGAGACGTAAGCTACGCTGTGTGACTCGCGGAGGCTGCCGCGCGCAGAGAGAGCGTGCGGGGCACAAGTAGATAGGGAACGCTGGGCTAGTGCGAGACCGCGGAGTGTGCGCGCGAAGCCGAGCCGCGCAGAGCCGGGAAGCCGCCGCGGGGTGGGTGCCGAGAAGCAGCCTCGGGGCGGGCGCCGGGAAGCCGCAGGGATAAGAGAAACAGAAGTTTAGAAGTAAAATGAGAGAAATAGGAATGCTGGAAGATAGAAGTAAAATGGGAGAAATAGGAATGCCCGGAGATAGAGAAATAGAGAAATAGAAAGGCCTCCCCTCAACATGGCAATGAGAGAGCTTGGATTCGGTCTGCCTGATTAGTGAGGCGATGAGCACCTGTGGGCGGCTAGCAGCTTATGCGCCGCAGGTCACCGAAGACAGGCACGTTATTAACATCAATAGTCTCCCCACAATACCGCAATGAGAAGGCTTAGATTCGGTATGCCTGATTAGTAGGGCGATAAGCACCAGCAGGCGGCTCGACCAGAGTATGAGCTGCAGGTCACCGAAGATAGGCACGAATCAACACCAATAGGCCTCCCCACAATATGGTAATAAGAAGGCTTGGATTCGGTCTGCCTGATTAGTAAGGCGGTAAGCACCAGCAGGCGGCTCGACCAGAATATGAGCCGCAGGTCACCGAACACAGGCACGCATCAGCGCCTAAAAACCTCCTCACAGCATGGCGAAGAGAGGACCCGGATTCGGTTTGCCTGATTGATAGGACTTGTAAGAACCTGTGGCAACTCTAGCAAGTAGAGCAGAGTGTGTGCCGCGGGACACCGAAGACAGGCCCATATCAACGCCAAAAAAATAAAAAGAAAGGGGGATCTGTGGGGAGCAACTCGGACTATACTGTTACTGGAATTAAGACTTATTCTATGCATCTGCTCTCCCACAATATGGCGCTGGGAGAGGAGAAAACAGCTTCTACACAGCTGCCTCCAGTTCAGCCAATAAACTGTAGGACTTGCTCCTGATTGGAGGAGAGCAGCGTACTTGGCGTGTGGGCAGCCGAGTTGGGATTGGCAGAGGAGGACTATAAAGGAGGAGAGAGACGGCATGCACCAGGAACATCTAAGGGGAACATCTAAGGGGAACACCTAAGGGGAACACCTGTGCAGCCCCCGAGAGAGCCGGCCGGTGGTGTGCCACTCCCCTGCGGAAGTGGGGAAAGTGGCCAGGGGGAACCGCCCTTCCACGGAGGTGGAAGGGACAGTAGCCAACCTGGGAAGAACCAGCAGCAAACCCGGGGAGGGCCAAGCAGATGAAAGAACAGCACAGGGTCCTGTGTCGTTCCTCCACGAAGAGGGGGAGCGACAAGTAGCTTATACTTTGTGTTTCTGTGTGGGTGCAAACTGTTGAAATCTTTACTTAATATATACTAAATTGATCTTCTGTATATAAAGAATTAAAAATGAATCTTGATGTGAATGGAATGGGAGAAGGAGTGGGAGTTGGGAGGGTTGCGAGTGGGAGGGAAGTTTTGGGATGGAAAAAGCCATTGTAATCCATAAGCTGTACTTTGGAAATGTATATTTGTTAATTAAAAATTAAAAAAAAAAGAGACCAGTGCCTGAGCACTAGCCCCAGTGGGTATAATATTCATCTGCTCTGCCCCAAGAACCACACAAAGGATCTTAAAGTCTTCAGTGTAAGTTCAGATTCCACAGCTATGTCCCTCACCAGGTAACCAAGAAGCCCTGAGCATGTGGAGTCTCCCACAGTGACTTCCCAAAGTCACAGCCACACCATGAGTCCTCTCACACAGCCTCAGTTTTTTCATAGTCCTGGCACAGAAGCCTCCCACAGTCACGAGCTCCCAGGTCCCTGTTAGTTCTCCCCACCAGAATTAGGAGTCCCCACTCAGCTGGTTGCTGGGCTTGGACACGAGCTGATGCAGCTGTTATGTATGTCCAAAATGGCGCCTGCTCTATGGGCTTGTTACAGGACACTGCTGTAAAGTGATCAGAGAGAAACATGTCCCTCTTTTTTTTTTTTTTTTCTCCTCCTCTAGTTTGGCAGGTACATTATCCCCCATGGGGCTCCAAGCCAGGTTTCCTCTAGGCTCTTCCTGCAGCTTTAGCACCAATGGCTTGGGCTGCTTCAGTCTGGTCTCACCTCACTTTCCAACGCTGGTGCGTAGGCTCTCAGATGCTGGAGTCCTCAGTTGTGGGCATCCATGCCCTCCACATAGGTCCACCATGTCCCTCCTCTGCTGTTTTCTCCCTAACTCTTCCCTGAGACTTCCCTGTCCACTTCTTTTATTTATTTATTTATTTTTTTGACAGGCAGAGTGGGCAGTGAGAGAGAGAGAGACAGAGAGAAAGGTCTTCCTTTGCCGTTGGTTCACCCTCCAATGGCCGCCGCGGCCGGCGCGCTGCGGCCGGCGCACCGCGCTGATCCGATGGCAGGAGCCAGGAGCCAGGTGCTTTTCCTGGTCTCCCATGGGGTGCAGGGCCCAAGCACCTGGGCCATCCTCCACTGCACTCCCTGGCCACAGCAGAGGGCTGGCCTGGAAGAGGGGCAACCGGGACAGAATCCGGAGCCCCGACCGGGACTAGAACCCGGTGTGCCGGCGCCGCTAGGCGGAGGATTAGCCTAGTGAGCCGCGGCGCCGGCCCTGTCCACTTCTTTTAAACTATCTTCTCTTGGGTAGACCAGTAAGCTCCCTCCCTACTCTGCCATCTTGGAACTCCTTGAATCATGTTTTTAAATTCATTCTGGTATTCTGGATCTTTTAATTGGAATGTTTTCTCCATTAACAGTTAATGGTATTACTGTTAATATATAGTAGAGTTAGATTTTCTATTTTACTATTTGTTTTCTGTTCATTTTTATTCATTTTCTGTTCATTTTCTGGTTTTTTTTTTCCCTTTCTTGGTGATGTTCCATCAATCCTCTTCCTCTCTAGATAGATGATTTTTAAAAAAGAAATTAATTCTTAATTTATCTACTTTTTATCTGTATCTTGGTAATAAATTTTAAATCTTGTTCTAGGAACTAGTTTTCACTATTAACCTTTCACTGTCTACTTAAAATTAGTGCTGTGAGACTTTCCTTAAAACACATGCACCTGGGAGCCGGCGCTGCGGCTCACTAGGCTAATCCTCCACCTTGCGGCACCGGCACACTGGGTTCTAGTCCCAGTCGGGGCGCCAGATCCTGTCCCGGTTGCCCCTCTTCCAGGCCAGCTCTCTGCTGTGGCCAGGGAGGGCAGTGGAGGATGGCCCAAGTGCTTGAGCCCTGCACCCCATGGGAGACCAGGAGAAGCACCTGGCTCCTGGCTTCGGATCAGCATTGTGCGCCGGCCGTAGTGGCCATTGGAGGGTGAACCAACGGCAAAAAAGGAAGACCTTTCTCTCTGTCTCTCACTGTCCACTCTGTCTGTCAAAAAATTAAAAAACAAAAACAAAAAAAACAAAACATATGCACCTGGTTACAGTGTCAGTACCTGTTATTTATGCTTGAATTGTCATCTATAGTCACTCACAAATACTATAAGTGCCACAATGCTATTTTATTTTTTATGCAGTCACATGTATTTTAAAGAAAGGAGAAAATAATTACTTATATTTACCCATGTTTACCATTTCCCAAACTCTGCATTCCTATCTCAAGGTTCAGTGTTTCACCAGTCTCATTTTCTTTCAGCCAGGCCAGTTTCTCTTAGCATTTATTACGGTGCAGCTTTACGAGCAACAAGTTCTTAGCTTTTTCCATGGATATGTTATTTGATGGGTACAATTCACTGGTTACAAATTCAGAGATTTTAAAAAAGCACTTTAAAGATACCATTCAAATGTCTTTTGATCACCCTTTTTTCTGAGAAGTCCAAAATACTTGGAATCAGTGTTCTCTATTTGTAATGTACATTTTTCTTTGGTTGCTTTCAAAGTTATCTTTTTTTTTTTTTTTTTGGTGTTCAACAATCTTAGATGTGCTTTGGTATAGTTTTCTTTGCGTTTATTCTGCTTGAGATTTACTCAGGGTTTCAAATCAGTAGTTATAATTTTCACTAAATTGGGGAAGTTGTTGGCCATTATTTCTTCAAGCTTTTTTTTTTTTTTCCTGTTTCTCTCTCTCCCTCTTGGACACTCTTTACTTCCATATTAGAGCTTTTAATTTTGTCGCACAGATCCCTTAAGTTGTTAATTTTTATAATACTTTTTTCTCTCTTTTCTTCAGATTACATAATTCTACAGATCTTTCTTCAAGTTCAAAACCTCTTCTGTTATCTCTAATCTACTGCTTAGTATACCCAATAAATTATTTTAAATATTGTTCCAAGTCTTTTTAGTTTGTTTTTCTGCTGAGATTTATCTTTTCACTCATAACAAGTATATTTTCCTTTAGGAGTATAATTGTAATAGTTTATATAAAATTCTTATCTAATATCTGGGTCATCTTAGGGTTGCCTCCAATGATTTCCTCTTCTTTTGAGACATTCTTTCCTGCTTCTTCATATGTCAATTATTTTTGGATTTTACATTGAACATTCTGATGATACACTGTAGATTTTTTTTTTAATTTGACAGGTAGAGTTATAGACAGAGAGAGAGAGAGAGAAAGGTCTTCAGTTCCGTTGGTTCACTCTCCAAATGGCTGCTACGGCCAGCGCTGTGCCGATCCGAAGCCAGGAGCCAGGTGCTTCTTCCTGGTCTCCCATGCAGATGCAGGGGCCCAAGCACTTGGGCCATCCTCCACTGCCCTCCCGGGCCACAGCAGAGAGCTGGAATGGAAGAGGAGCAACGGGAACAAGAGCCCGCGCCCATATTGGATGCCGACACTGCAGGTGGAGGATTAACCAAGTGAGCCACAGTGCCTCCTACACTGTAGATTTTGTACTCTATTACATTACTCCAAAGATTCTGATTTTGTTTTATTTACCTGACCGCACTGAAAATGTGAGCTATGTTCCCCTTGCAGTGGCAACTAGTGAAATCTCTATTCGGTTTTGTCTTTTATTGTCTAACTGAAGTCCTATACATACATGGGTCAGGGGTCAACAGAAATTTGGACTGAGTTAATCCACAGAAATTTGAGGTCTCATTTTCTCTGTATTTCTCCTTTCTAGCTTTCACTTCTTCACTTCATTGCTAGTGCAGTCACTCCAATCTCTGCCTGCTGATTCCTGAGTTATTAAGACTATCAGTTTTGTATCTGAGTTTTTAGCTACCCAGCACCAAGTGTAGACTACTCTTAAACCAAAAGAAGTAAAAACCATGAACTTCTCCCAGTGATATTTCTTTCTATCAAGCTTCAACTCTCCAAGGCATCTTTTTGAAAAAATAATATTTTGTTCAGAAGTTTTAGTTATAGCTGTTACTTATGAAATGGTTAATGCAGAGTAACTACCATTGCCGGTAGCGGGACTGTTCCATGGAAATTTAACAAGAACACTATATCTGGATATGTTTTCATAATAAAAGGTAAAAGGTGGAGATTTAACTTTCTTCACCTTCCAAATGGCTAATCTGTTATCCTAGTCTCATTTATTGCCTTGTTCTGTCCTCATGGACTTGAAATACCTCTTTAATTTAGTGACTAATTTTCAATACAGTTACCTAGGTCTGTTTCTTGACAACTTCTTTGCCCTATCTAGTGTTGGGACAAATCAGTGCTAGTTTGTTTTGTGTTAATTCTGACCAGAGAACTTGGTACAACCTCTCTGGAGAACAGTATGACTATAGTATCAAAGAACTTTGAAATATTTTAATCCTTTCATCTAAAAATCTATTGTTGATACTTTATCTAGGGAAATCAGGACAGATAAAAGTATCTGTTCATCTCAATGTCTTCATAACCATGGGGAAACCCCCCTACCACGTTTCAATATGTAATCAAAGGCCACAGCATATAAATATAGGAGCAGTCATAAAGGTATTTATGGATACTTTTGATAATGTGAAAATGCTCTTATTATGTGGAAAAAGCAAGATATAAAAGCTTATATAATTACAAGTATAAAATTTAAATGCTTCAAAACATACTAGAAGGAAATATAACAGTATTTTGATAATTTTCTGAGTTTAGGAAAATAGCTAGTTTTTATTTTGCTGCTGTAGGGGGTGGTGCTGCGGCATAGCAGGTAAAGCCACCACCTGCAGAGCCAGCATACCATATGGGTGCTGGTTCAAGTCCCAGCTGCTTCATTTCCAATTCAGCTCTCTGTTATGGCCTGGGAAAGCAGTAGAAGATGGCCCAAGTCCTTGGGCCCATACACTCGTGTGGGATACCCAGAAAAAGCTCCTGGCTCTTGGCTTCAGATCGGCCCAGCTCCAGCCATTGAAGCCATCTGGGAAGTGAACCAGTGGTGGATGATCTCTCTCTCTCTTTCTCTCAAATAAATAAATAAATCTTTAACATAAATAAATAATTTGCTGTTGCAATCTTTTTATTTTGCAAATTTTCTATAATAGCCATTATTACTTCTACACTCAATTAAACAAACATTACCCAAAAAAACCCACTGATTTCTGGATCTCTTGCTTAATAAGTCCACATAATAGTAGAACTGATAAGAAGAAACTGAATATTAAAGCCCTCACATTTTTGAAAGGCAGTAAACTGAGGCATATTATAAGGTGCTTTTTTGAAGCCAGGTGGAATCATATGCAGAATCCAAGTTAGCTGACACAGTTCTGTAATTTTTCCATGATCTAGATATTACTCAGCAAGATTAAAGGCTGATTTTATGTGTGGCACATTTGGGCGTTCTAGTCACTGTTCAGAGCATGGCACTAAATGAGAACTGGGCCAGATACCTTTCTGGGCTTGTCATACCCTCAGTCTCCAATCCTGACTGTCCATTTAATACAGGCATGCCACAGATTCATATGAGAGCTGGGCAAGGTAAAAAGAACAAGGTAAAAAGCAGTTTTCCATTTATCTACCTGCTTCAGTTTTCAAAGTATGTTACAGACTGTTAAGGAAGAGGGCATGAAAGGTTAAACAGGAAATCCTGATTCTGGAAGTAAATGGTCAGTGCCCTGTGTTACCCAGGAAGAGACAGGAGAGCACTTTCATTTTTGCAAGGCAAAACAGAGGTACTGGGAAAAGCCTACAGAGTGACACTCTGATTCCTTTTCCCAAAAGGCCACATGGCACAAATTCACAGCAGGAGTATGTGAGCAAATGAAGAAGATGGGTTGAAGGAATGCCATTCCTTAGGAGAGACACACAGCCAGATTTCTGCAGAAAGCAATGGAAGACAGTAACTTCTTCTGAATATGGTTGATGGAAGAGTCTAGATTCAGTAACTGAATTCTGGACAGAGTAACAAATTCCCCACAATTGGTATCCAGGGCCTCAATGCTAACAGCTACTTAGGTCCAGGCCTGACAATTTTCTACAATGAGGATGAGAATCGGTGAGCCAGGAAGCTGAGAGGATTCCCACCTGGGGTTGCAGAAGCAAAGCTCACTGTGGGGAAGACATGGTGTGTGTGCGCATGCTTGGACTAAGCACAAAGCAGAGACCCGAGGCTTGCACACAGAAAACTAAGGCCACGTGCAGGCTCTCGTGCGACTCTGCTGGCCAAGTATGGAAAAGGCTGACTTAGCTGGTCTGCTTCCTCACCCCTCACAACGGTCCCTGCAGGAGTACTCTCCCTACTCCACAGTCAGAGAAAGTGGGGGCTTGGGGACTAACGGCTGGAGAGGAGGCCCCCACTCAGGCCTGCTGCACCTGCAGGGACTCCTGGACTGGTGGCTTCACCCAGGAGTGTGGGGTGTAAACAAGCGTGTAGGATTCAGTAAGATGAAGGCTCCGCCGCATGGACAGAGAAGCTGAAATGTACTCTCTTGAGCTGCTGGGATCCACTGAAACCGCTGAACACAATCCGAGCAGCACGCACGGTGCCGCAGGAAAGGCCGCGCTGCTCCCTCTCCGCGGCCTAGACACCTCCCCCTCCCAGCAAACCGCTTCTCAGGGAGCGGCTTCTGCAGGAACCACGGCTTCCCAGGCTCCTCCATCTCCACGCGTGAATAAAGTTCCTCTGAGCAACTTCCGCCCGCAGGGGGCCCATTACCTGGTGACACCTCCAGCACGCAGTCCCCTTGCGTCCCCCAGCGGAGACGCTGACCCTGCTTCCGATTACCCCTCACTTACCTGGACCCCTCAGTCAGGCAGGGTCCTCACCGCGGGGGGCCTTACCGCCCATCGCCCGCACCTCGGGGCCTCACCTGTGACAGCGCCCCCCTCAGGACACAGCCCCTCCCTCACGTCAGGGCCTCATCCGGGCCTTGTTCAGGACACGGCCCCTCCCTCCCTCACCTCGGGGCCTCACCTGTGACAGCGCCCCCCTCAGGACCGACCCCTCCCTCACTTATGTCAGGGCCTCATCCGGGCCTTGTTCAGGACACGGCCCCTCCCTCACCTCAGGGCCTCACCTGTGACAGCGCCCTCCTCAGGACCGACCCCTCCCTCACCTCGGGGCCTCACCTGTGACAGCGCCCTCCTCAGGACCGGGCCCCTCCCTCCCTTACGTCAGGGCCTCATCCGGGCCTTGTTCAGGACACGGCCCCTCCCTCCCTCACCTCAGGGCCTCACCTGTGACAGCGCCCTCCTCAGGACCGGGCCCCTCCCTCCCTTACGTCAGGGCCTCATCCGGGCCTTGTTCAGGACACGGCCCCTCCCTCCCTCACGTCAGGGCCTCACCTGTGACAGCGCCCTCCTCAGGACCGGGCCCCTCCCTCACGTCAGGGCCTCATCCGGGCCTTCTTCAGGACACGGCTCCTCCCTCACCTCAGGGCCTCACCTGTGACAGCGCCCTCCTCAGGACCGACCCCTCCCTCACCTCGGGGCCTCACCTGTGACAGCGCCCTCCTCAGGACCGGGCCCCTCCCTCACGTCAGGGCCTCATCCGGGCCTTGTTCAGGACACAGCCCTCCCTCACCTCAGGGCCTCATCCGGGCCTTGTTCAGGACACGGCCCCTCCCTCACCTCAGGGCCTCACCTGTGACAGCGCCCTCCTCAGGACCGGCCCCTCCCTCACCTCAGGGCCTCATCCGGGCCTTGTACAGGACACAGCCCCTCCCTCACGTCAGGGCCTCACCTGTGACAGCGCCCTTCTCAGGACCGACCCCTCCCTCACTTACGTCAGGGCCTCATCCGGGCCTTGTTCAGGACACGGCCCCTCCCTCCCTCACGTCAGGGCCTCACCTGTGACAGCGCCCCCCTCAGGACCGACCCCTCCCTCACTTATGTCAGGGCCTCACCCGGGCCTTGTTCAGGACACGGCCCCTCCCTCACCTCAGGGCCTCATCCGGGCCTTGTTCAGGACACGGCCCCTCCCTCCCTCACCTCAGGGCCTCATCTGTGACAGCGCCCTCCTCAGGACCGACCCCTCCCTCACTTATGTCAGGGCCTCACCCGGGCCTTGTTCAGGACACGGCCCCTCCCTCACGTCAGGGCCTCATCCGGGCCTTGTTCAGGACACGGCCCCTCCCTCCCTCACCTCAGGGCCTCACCTGTGACAGCGCCCTCCTCAGGACCGGCCCCTCCCTCACTTACGTCACGGCCTCATCCGGGCCTTGTTCACTACACCGCCCCTCACTTACGTCAGCGCCCGCTGCCGGGCCACGATGCAGTCTGGCTGGCCGCCGCGGAACACGAGGCGCGCGTTGGACTGCACCCACAGCCAGCCGGCGCGCTTGGTGAGCAGCCTGAACACCGTGAGGCCGCTCTCGCCGGTTCTCATCACTGTGGAGACAGGGGCGGGGGCGGGGCTCGCGGGGAAGCCTGGCTGCCCTCAGCGGGGGCGGGGTGGGGAGGCGGGCGGGGGAGGCTTCCCCCCGGGGGCGGGCGAGGTGAGAACCAGAGGGGCTGTGTGAAGCGAGCCCTCCTCCGCCTCCCGGGGGCTGCGGGGGCCCAGGGTGCCTCCTGAACTCACTCCGCACGTGGTTCTCCGCGCAGTACATCATGTCCGCAGCGTGGATGAACTGGTAGCCCGACCCCTTCCTGCAGAGCTCGCTCTCCGTGTAGCCCAGGATCACCTTTCCTCTGCGTAGACAACACACCGCACCTTATCCTTTAACTCCACAGCAGAAAATCCGCAGAAAGGAGGCGCCCCGCCCCACCCCACAGTCAGGACCCTGCCCCAGGGCCATCCCTGAAGCAGGACTTTTACCCCTGAGCCCACCGTCGGGTGCCGTTCTGGACTCAAGTGTGCCTCCTCTGGCCACTGCAGGTCTAGAAAGCGCCGCTCTCACACGAGCAAGGCTGGGACAAGATACTTAGGGGACACCACACTGAGCACCCCGCCACTGATGCCATACATGTAGTCAGTTTGAAACTCGGCCTTAAGCCTGTGTTTATTTGCCTGTACTGTGGAACCGGAGTTTTTCCCTGGGGTATAGACAGTCTGAAACGCGATACAAAATTGTGCTTGTGAGAGAGCACCTTTTGTCACAGGATTCCAGTTCTCCCAAACACAGGAAAGAACAGTCTCTTACAGGAAAAGGTGAACCTCGAAAGCCATTCAAGTAACAGTATATTAGGGGCTGGCGCTGTGGCACAGTGGGTTAACGCCCTGGCCTGAAGCACTGGCATCCCATATGGGTGCTGGTTCGAGACCTGGCTGCTCCTCTTCCTAATCCAGCTCTCTGCTATTGCATGGAATAGCAGTAGAAGATGGCCCAAGTCCTTGGGCCCCTGCACCCGCGTGGGAGACCCAGAAGAAGCTCCTGGCTTTGGATCAGCGCAGCTCCAGGCGTTGTGGCCAACTGGGGAGTGAACCAACAGATGGAACACCTCTCTCTCTCTCTCTCTCTGTAACTCTTTCAAATAAATAAAATAAATCTTAAAAATAAAAACAGTATATTGGATCACTTGCTATTAAACTGGTATTTTCTAGACTATATTCTAAGAAACACTGATACTGGGGTCGCTGTTGTGGCATAGGCGGGTAAAGCTGCCGCCTGCAGTGCCGGCAATCAATATCGGCGCTGGTTAGAATCCTGGCTATTCTACTTCTGATCCAGCTCTCTGCTATGGCCTGGGAAAGCAGTGGAAGATGGCCCAAGTCCTTGGGCCCCTGAACCCTTGGCTTCGGATCTATGCAGCTGCAGCTGTTGCAGCCTTTTGGGGAGCGAACCAGGGGATAGAAGACTCACTCTTCCTCTCTCTCTGCTTCTGCCTCTCTGTAACTCTGCCTTTCAAATAAAAATAAATAAATCTTAAAAAACAAAACATTGATACTGTAACATGTTAATTTATGTTTCCTCCATGAAAGGTTTTACTGCTAGATAAGTTTGGAAATAAGTGGCATAGCAGGTAAAGCTGCTACCTGCAGTGAAGGCACTCCATATGGGCACTGGTTTGAGTCCTGGCTGCTCCACTTCTGATCCAGCTCACTGTTAATGGCCTGGGAAAGCAGTAGAAGATGGCCCAAGTCCTTGGGCCCCTGCACCCATGTGAGATACCTGGAAGAAGCTCCTGGCTCCTGGCTTCAGATTGGCTCAGCTCTAGCCATTGCAGCCATTTGGGGAGTGAACCAGTGGATGGAAGACCTCTGTGTGTGTGTGTCTCTCTCTGTCTCTCTGTAACTCTGCTTTTCAAATACATAAATAAAATAAATCTTTAAAAAAAAAGGGGGGGGGTTCAGACATTTCTTCATATTGGGACTTTGTGGGGCTTCACTAGGATGTTAATGGAAGTCTCCAAAAGGGAGACAAGTAATTCCTAGGATTTGTCATCTGCATCACACTCTATCCCAGACACTATATCTGACTTGGAAATTTTGGTATATTGCACCTATAAACAGTGTGCTTCCTGCTCATTTCACACAGCCCATCTGGACAGTATTGGCCAACTGTTCTTGTCAGGATTCGAGCCAAAACTGGTCTTGGAGCACTATTGTGTCCCTAGGAGTCAGGGTGTCTGGTCAAAGGGGTATACCTGGAATCACAGGCTATAGGTGTGAAATCCAATTTGTGTTTTGTTTGGAAAAGAAATGGTTTATTTTGGAGCTCCAGGATGGTGAGAGGCTGATGAGGTGTTGCAACAGCAAACAGGGTGAGCTGAGGAGACGAGAGGACGTCATTCTCTGACTTGTTCTGCCCAGGGAGGAATTTAAGATGGCCCTGAAAATTCAATTCCTGGAAAAAGAAGACCCCAAACATAATTAACAGAGAAAGGAGGATGTTAAGTAGCTAAAACATTAGATACAACTTCTCCCTTATGCAATTAAGTGGTGCCCAGTCTACGGTTGAATTCTCCCCCTCTCCCACTCTGCAGCACAAGTATGCACAGACCTCGAGCCACCTCACTCTTCTGTTCTGCCCTGGTCATTCTTCATGGCATCTTAGCCCTTTATTGAGCCCTAACCTACATAGCCCTTTCCATAGACCTGCACAGCACAGCATTAGTTGAGCTGCAGGTGACGGTGAAGAAGATAGATGTTAACATCCTCAGTTCACCTAGGACTCCTAGTTATGGCTGAACCAGAAGTAACAGGTGTAATAAATCTCAAGTAAACATATTCCAAGTCTTAAGTAGGCAGAAGAAGATTCAAAAGACAACTCTTGTCTTCAACAGGCCAATCCTCTGGAATGGCAGTGAGCTGAAGGCCTGAAGATCTTTCCAATGGTGGTGAGGAGGCCTAGCCCAATCCTAAGCAGAGTCATACCTAGTTCAGGAAATTCCTGCCCCTCTAAAGGCTGTGTGATTACCAGAAACCCGGAAGAATTGTCCAGAAGGCAGCGGAATCGGCAGACAAAGCTTCTCTCCAGACAGGAGGAGTTCTCCAGGGGAGGATGCTGCATGTTGTCAGTGGGGGTGCCGGCAAGTGGGAGAAACCTCTGTCCAGGCAAAGCTGGAAGGACAAAGACAGACTGAGGATACGTCACCAGAACCATTACCTTACAGGGCGGAAATGTCTACAGCTCTGGGAGCCACTGGTGGGTGGAGAAAATGCAGGGTTGTAAGCCCTGTCTCCAAGTGAACTTTGTCCTTCACTGGCAGGACGACCTTGATCAGTCACTTAGGCTCACTTAGGCTGGCTTTCTAATTCATGAAATGCTGCCAACAGGCCTGCCTGCCTGCCTTCATGGTGCCATGAGGATCAATATAAAAATGATGCACAGCAAGAGTTGTGTGCTGTCACTTAAAGCTTATTGTACAACAGCATGCCGAGTTATGTTGGCAACAGCCTCACACATCTTTTTTAACTTTTGACTGCGGCAAGAGGCCACAATAAGTAAATAATCTACACCTTGACTTATTATATATTTATTCCTTTGGGGGAGGGCCTCTTACCCCAGTAAAATTTAAGAACTATCAAATAGGAATTTTGTCTCCTTTGCTCAATACTCTATCCCTAGAACATAATGGGTACTCAGGGCTGGTGCTTTGGTGTAGTGAGTAAAGCCGCTGCCTGCAGTGCCAGCATCCCACGTGGGTGTCAGTTTGAGTCCCGGCTGCTCCACTTCTGATCCAGCTCTCTGCTATGGCCTGGAAAAGCAGTGGAAGATGGCCCAAGTCCTTGGGCCCCTACACCTGTGTGGTACACCTGGAAGAAGCTCCTGGCTTTTGGCTTCAGACTGGTGCAGCTCCGACTGTTGCAACCATATGGGGGAGTGAATCAGTGGATGGAAGACACCCCCCCACCCGCCTCTGCCACTCTGTAGCTCTGCCTTTCAAATAAATACATATTTTTTTTTAAAAAAAGAACATACTGGGTGCTCAGCAGACACCAATTAAATGGAAGACTGAACTGAACTAAGTTGGGTAGAAATGACGATTTTCTCATTCTCGCTTTCTACAGTGGGTGTATAATGTCACATTGGCAGGGAAAGAAAACCATACACAGAAAAGTGACTAGATGGTCTCCCAGGAGAAAGCACTTTTGTGGTGAATGCTGTTCTCCCATTTCTTGGGGTCCTGGTTCAATCTCCTCCTTTCCCACACCGGGAATTTGCAGGAAAGTCCTCTCAGACAGTAGTAGGAAGAAAGCTAAACTCTTGGGTTAAAAATAAAGTGTTATCCATGCTTCATTAGTATGTCTAAAGGTGCAAAAGCCAATTATGTTCTATTTTGCTCTATTCTCAACCTGACAAATCATAATGCTTATGCCAAATGGCTTCCCATGTGTCACATGAAAATCTGATTTGTCTAGACTTAAATTCTTTGGAGGACTAAAATGGGAGTCAGGTTTGGAATAATTTAGCAACCCTATAAGTTTTAAAGGGAAGAATGAAGAGAAGGGCTTAATCCAAGTATGAATTTACAAGTTCTGCTGCCGTTCCTTAATCTCATTTAATACAGCCTCCAGTACAGTGGCTGGCACACACCCTCCATAACTGTTAGAACATATCATCTACACCCATGTATAAAGCAAACATCAACTTGAGTTTGGTTTAGGTAGGGTGATATTTAGACATTTTCTGGCATATTTATAGCACTGTTGTTAAGATTTTACTTATATTTTGAAGAAAATTGTCATGTATTTATAAATATGTAAGCAGATAATGTCATGGGTTCTGCTTCTGTGGGAGTATAAATGTATACAAGAATTAAAAACCATGAAATTTTAAACGATATTTTAGAGTTTACATTGTTATGGACAACAGGGCATACTTAATTTCAACTTGCCAGTTTCATAAAGCACACAAAAGTGTATTGCTCAGGGCTGGTGCTGTGGTGCAGCAGGTTAAAGCTGATGCTTGCAGCATAGGCCTCCCATATGGGCGCTGGTTCTCTTCCCAGCTGCTCCGCTTCCGATCCAGCTCTCTGCTATGGCCTGGGATAGCAGTAGGAGATGGCCCAAGTCCTTGGGCCCCTGCACCCACGTGGGAGACCAGGAGGAAGCTCCTGATTCCTGGCTTCAGATCAGCGCAGCTCTGGCCATTGCGGCCATCTAGGGAGTGAACCAGCAGATGGAAGACCACTCTCTCTGTCTCTACTTCTCTCTGTAACTCTGTCTTTCAAATAAATAAAATCTTTAAAAAAAAAAGTCTATTGCTCACTGTGACATTCACACATATAGATATCGTGACTACGGCTTAAAATTTAGGATACTCTTTCTAAATGAGCATGGCATTTCCAATCAATATTTTATTTGAGGATTGAGACAAAATATAGAAAATTCCAAGAAAGTGAAAGTAAGGGTTATAATGGTGCATTTTAAATTCACTACAGGACACACTACACCAAAGATTGTTATTCATACCTTCCATATAACACAAGGCATAAATAAAAGTGATAGAAATACACTAAAAATTATTTTGGATGGTATTATTCCATCTTCCATCATGCTATAAATAAAGTGAGGTAATTTTTTTATCTTCTTTATTTATTTGAAAGGCAGAGTTACAGAGAGGCAGAGGCAGAGACAGGGAGCAAGATCTTCCATCCACATGTTCACTCCCCAGTTGGCCACAACGGCTGGAGTTGGGCCAGTCCGAAGCTAGGAGCCAGGGGCTTCTTTCAGGTCTCCCACGTGGGTGCAGGGGCCCAAGGACATGAGCCATCTTCCACTGCTTCCCCAAGCCATAGCAGAGAGCTGGATCAGAAGTGGAGCAGCCAGGACTCAAACTGGCAAATATGGGACGCTGGATTGCACGTGGAGGCTTTACCCACTATGCCACAGCGCCAGCCCCAATTTCTTTATTTTAAAGATTCATTTTTAATTATTTGTTTGAAAAGCATAGTGACAGGAAGAGGTAGAGACAAAGACAGAGGAAGATCTTCTTTCTGCTGGTTCACTCCCCAGATGACCACAACAGGTGGGGTTGGGCCAAATCTAACCCAGGAGCCTGGAACTCCATCAGGATTTCTCATGTAGGTGACAGGGGTACTTGCCTATCTTCTGCTGCTTCCTCTAGGCACATTAGCCGAAAGCTGGATAGGAGCAGAGCAGCTGGGACTCAAACTGGTGCTCTGATATGGAATACCAGCACCACATGTGGTAGCTTAACTCACTGTGCCACAACACCAGCCCAAAGTGAGATAATTTTGAATGTTATTGGCATTTTGAACAAATGGCAAGAAATATTAGTGCATATCTATTCAACATAATAAGCAAAAAATCTACATAGCATTACCATTGACCATTTTTTAAGGTATTCTCAAATATTTTAGATTTGTGTATAAAATACAATTAAACTAGGGAGTCACTAGCTTCTTTAAGAAATGAATAAATGGGCCAGCACCGCGGCTCAATAGGCTAATCCTCCACCTGGCGGCGCCGGCACACCGGGTTCTAGTCCCGGTGCCGGATTCTGTCCCGGTTGCCCCTCTTCCAGGCCAGCTCTCTGCTGTGGCCCAGGAAGGCAGTGGAGGATGGCCCAAGTGCTTGGGCCCTGCACCCATGTGAGACCAGGAAAAGCACCTAGCTTCTGCCTTCGGATCAGCGCGCTGCGCCGGCCATTGGAGGGTGAACCAATAGCAAAAGGAAGACCTTTCTCTCTGTCTCTCTCTCTCACTATCCATCCACTCTGCCTGTCCAAAAAAAAAATTATATATAAAAAAAGAAATGAATAAATGTAAGGAACCATCGGGTTAGGGGCAAACAGTGCAGGACCAGGTGACAGTTGAGGATCTGCTTTGCTGACATTGTGCCTTGGCCTGGGACTACCTGGGAGCTTTAGAAAGATCCCCACCCACTCTGAGGCTTGTTTCTCAGCAGAGCCCCACACAGGGCCACAGCTCAGGCTGGACTGTGACCTCTGCTCCTTCTCTGGTGCCTGGTCAGTCATCAGGGACAGGGTGAGAACAGAGGAGCAAAGCTCAGTGCTGAGAAAGCTCCTCACTTCAAGGGGCTGATAATCTGACGGGAAAGGACAGGGAAGCAGAGAGACATCTCCCGAGAAGTGATGTTACCCAGCTGGGATGGCAGCTGACAGGTCGAGTCATGGGTGGCCATCTGGAAAGAAAGCAGGTTTGGAGAAAGATGGCTAAAATCATCATGCAGCCAAAGTTGGTCAGAACTAAAAGTCTTGAGAAGTTACACAACCAATTCTTACAGCTGGTCTTGTAAGTTTATTTTTATTTAATATTTTAGGCTTCCTACTAAAAAATATATTAGTGTGTCAATATTGGCACACAGCTGCATTTTTCTAGCTCAAACCTCTATTTGGGGAGTATTTCACTCTTTTCTGATCATTACAACAAAACAGAGAAGAGCCTTTCCCCACATCTGTGTGGGTGCATTCAACGCACTCTAAATCCTTGGACAGGGGCCTGTGTCTGGGCTAACACAGTGGCATTTACCTGAAAATGACAGACTGCCTTTTGTCTCTGGTTACTCAGCATCGCCCAGCCCATGATGAGAACCCCTCTCGTGCACTCACCAGCTAGGCAGATGTGGTTGGGAATGCCTCCACGTGAGCAGCAAGGTCTCTCCCCCGGTGAGAGTCCTTCCACTCACCAGCTGGATCCACCAGGGAAATCTCAGTCTTGTCATCTGCACATTCATCCATCCATTCATTCATTCAAGACACTAATATTTACTGAGTGCTCATTTTCTCTCAGGTACTGTCCTGGCCACTGGCGATTATCAGTGAACAAGACACTCAAAGATCCCTGCATCCTACTGGTAGTAAAAACAACAGAAATTCGTGCCGCATGAGGATTGAGGATGGTCAGATGAGGTCAGAGAAACGAGAGGGTTCTAAGACAGGAGCCCTGATCCTGATGCACAGTCCTCCTGCCTTCCCCTCACAGGCTTGGAAGCCAAGAGTGCTCCCTTAGTGCTTACTGGAGCAGACATTTGAATGGAGAAAGCCTCACTGCCAGGCCTAATTTCCTCATCATGGACTGAGAAGGTCAAAACACACACACACAGGATTGATTCCATGTTCCACCCTTTCCCCTCCAAGCACTGGCGACTTACAGCTGGTGTCCTGCTCCGCTGCTCTGCTGACAGGTGCTGGGTCTGGATGCCAGCGGAACTGGCTCTGGAACACGGCTCTGTCTTCCTTGTGGATCAGCTCATACACACTCTGATAGATGATGTCTGACTGCAAAGACCAAGGGACTGTGTCTTATTCCAGGCTGCTTCCTACCCTCCAGAGGCTAGTGTGGCCCATTCATCTTATATGTCGTGGCCAGTCCAGCTCCTCTGACCTCTCTTCTGGTGACCAGGCCTCCTGGCCTCCTGTGCCCAGTCCCTCTCCAGCCTAGGTGCTGTCTGCTTCACTGTGCTCCTGATTCCCCTCTGGGCTTATTTGACTCTTTTGTAATACAATGGGTGGCCCTCTCGAGTACAGGGGAGGGAGGAGCAACTTCCCAGGAGATAAATCACAAATCTTCAGTCTGAGATGGGAGACACCCTTAGGAAGCCATTGGAGTAGCCTAAGAGTTGGCTTGAAGCTCTGAGGAAGAAGGATGTGGGAAGAAAGATGTTCCTGGAAGCCAGGCATCAGCTGTTCTGACAATAAGATTTAATTCAATTAGAGCAAAATGCTCATTTCCAAGGAGATCCAAGTTCAATCTGTTATCTGTTGAAAGAGGTATTTTTCCCTGTAATCTTTTTTGTTTGTTTGTTTGTTTTAATTTTTTTTTTTTTTTGACAGGCAGAGTGGACAGTGAGAGAGAGAGACAGAGAATTTGCTGTTGGTTCACCCTCCAATGGCCACCGCTGCCAGCGCGCTGCGGCCGGCATACGGCGCTGACCCGAAGACAGGAGCCAGGTACTTCTCCTGGTCTCCCATGGGGTGCAGGACCCAAGGACCTGGGTCATCCTCCACTGCACTCCCTGGCCACAGCAGAGAGCTGGCCTGGAAGAGGGGCAACCGGGACAGAATCCGGCGCCCCGACCGGGACTAGAACCCGGTGTGCTGGCGCTGCCAGGTGGAGGATTAGCCTAGTGAGCCGTGGCGCCGGTCCCCCTGTAATCTTGAAGGAACTAGGCTACCTCAGTAGTGACTTGAGCACAACCAAGAACTAATGCATTCTGTCCTCATTTGGATTTTGTGGATACTTTATGCATAAAGCATTTGTTAAACTCCTTTCAAGCCACTTTGCCTTGAGAAGTCTGGGTAGGGGGTTGTACATTAGAAGGGTTGAACGAAACATGAGTTTCCTGCCCTTGCCTGCCGTTAGTGAGCAGTTTCATCCTGCTCTACCTGCATCTTCTTGGAGGAATTCTGTGCAGTTGAGTTCTCCATCCCCAGTAAATCATATTCTTCTTCATGCTTCCTGTACTTAATTGCCCCTGCAGTCCCTGCCACAAGGACATGGGCGTTAGCCTGCTGCACTGAAGAGAGGCAGCTGCCCCTGCTGCCTCTGCGTGGGGCCTGGGCAGCCTTGTTGTCTGCCTCTCAGAGCCGGGGGAAGCTTTGCATCAGTCACACAGAGTGTGTGCACAGGCACTGAGGTGAGACCCAGCTCTTCTGTGACAGCCCCAGAGAAGACCCCACACGGCTCACAGCAGGCCCTGAAGCAACAAAGATGACTCACTTGGTGAAACCCCAGGTAATCCTGGACTGTGGGGGAGACGTAGAAGACACAGCCGTCTTCAGTCACTGCCATGAGGAAGCCATTGAGGGCCTGGGGAGAGGCAGAGAAGGGCGTCAGTGAGACCTGCCACGAACTTGCCTGTGGCTCCAGGTCTGTGCAGCTCCTGAGGGCCGGGGTCCAGGCTGAGGCATCCACAGCGCCTGCTCTTAGTGTGAGCGCCCACACACAGATCCCCAGCTGGTCTGGTTTCCCAGAGCTCACACCAGCTCTGTAGAGAGAGAGCCTCTGCCCCAGGCAGCTGGGCAAGTCAACTCCAGCTTGCTGCAACTTGGGTCAGTCCTGAGCCCTGTAACCTGAACAGCAATGACAGACGGTCGTCTGCACCCTCAGCTCCCCTCTTCCCGGAGAGAAGACCAGACGGCTGGAGATGCTACAATCCAGAGGAAAAGGATTCGCGTTGTCCCTGCTCTTCTCAGGGCACCCTGCACCAGGACCGCCCCGTCAGCCCCGCATCTGTGAGAAGTTTAATTTTAAAGTTTCCATTGGAAATGCTTTTTATAGTCCTTTCAGGAAAAAGGTCCCTGTGCTTTACAGCTACTGAGCCCTATTCCCCTGCCCCCATTTCCAAGTAAAAATTTCCTATCTATGCTTGCTTATTGACTCAATGAGTGTCTGAGCCTGAGGTCCACAGATATAAACACAGCCCTGGCCTCCAAGAAGTAGGGGCAGGCTCGTGTGGGGCGCAGTGCAAGGCTGAGGTAGGGACAGGCTTGTGTGCGGCACAGTGCAGGGCTGAGGTTGGGGCAGGATCCTGTAGGGCTCAGTGCAGGGCTGAGGTAGGGGCAGGCTTGTGTGGGGCACAGTGCAGGGCTGAGGTTGGGGCAGGATCCTGTAGGGCTCAGTGCAGGGCTGAGGTAGGGGCAGAATCATGTGGGGCACAGGGCAGGGCTGAGGTAGGGGCAGGCTCGTGTAGGGCACAGTGCAGGGCTGAGGTAGGGGCAGGCTCGTGTAGGGCACAGGGCAGGGCTGAGGTAGGGGCAGGCTCGTGTGGGGTGCAGTGCAGGGATGAGGTAGGGGCAGCTCATGTGGGGCGCAGTGCAGGGCTGAGGTTGGGGCAGGCTCCTGTAATGCACAATGGAGGGCTGAGGTAGGGGCAGGCTCATGTGGGACACAGTGCAGAGCTGAGGTAGGGGCAGGCTCATGTGGGACACAGTGCAGAGCTGAGGTAGGGGCAGGCTCGTGTGGGGCGCAGTGCAGGGCTGAGGTAGGGGCAGGCTCGTGTGGGGCATAGTGGGGACTCATGGATTGGCAGAATTGTGTTTCTACCTAGAAATGAGGTTTAAAATGTTAAGATACAGAAAACCAAAGGAGGCTATGGTTCTTGTGTTCCTCAGTTGTGACCCGTGATGGTCACTCTTCCGGTTTGTATAAAAGTCTGAGTATCCTCTAAAGACCTACGTGTTGGGCTCTTGGTCCCCATGGTCTGATGTTAATGGTTTATGGATTAAGGGTGGAGGCTCGATCCCATTATGGTTTCTGAGAACTGGGCCTTAGGTCATTGGGAGCTGCCCTCGGAAGGTGGCTTCCAGGAGAGGGTTGGTTGTTAAAGCCATGTTTGGCCCAGCTGTTCTCTCTGCTTCCTGACTTTCCCTGTGATCCACACCTTGATTTTGTTCTGCTCTCATCAGACACCAGACTAATGGTCTGCCTGATCTTGGACTGTGAACCTCCAACACTGTAAGCAAAAATAAGCCTTCTTCCTTCTTAAGTATTTCCTCAGATATTTTGGTTGTAGCAATGAAAGTCTGACTAATAGAGTCACTCTCCTGATAATAATGATGGTCACAGCAGCAGCAGCAGCAGGATCAGTGATGGTAACCTCTGTTATAGTCTTATCATATAATTACATCAGTCATTGTAATGAGTCTTCTTTATACATCCTCAAATCCTATGTTCTCTTGATTCTTTGAACTCAGTTGGAAAAATTACAAACATAACTGAATCCAACCATGCCTGCCTGCTCCCAGATGAAGACTGTTCCAGTTTTGTTTTCACCACCATGAACCTCAAACGGCTCTGATGCAACCTTGAATTCTTTATGTTTCCCTAGTGTACCCACTCTCCCATTCTGTTGGATGACTAATTCACACCTTCTTCACTCTCCTCAAGCCACCAACACTTCCTCCCCTCCCCTTACACTCAATCTTGCTCACCATTTCACTGAGAATAAAATTCAGTCAGAACAGAACTTCAAAGAACTCCCACCACCCCTTATTATCCCTTTTCATCTGGGTCAGTGGCCCTGCCTTACCTCTGGTTAACAGGAGGACTCTCCAGGCTCAACCCTTGTGCCCATTGGCACAGCAGATCCCATCCCACTGGCTTAGGCCATTAGAAAGAACAAGGAAATGTGTCTCAATTCTACTCTATTATTCTTAGCACATGGAGAAGGAAAATTTTAAAAATTAATCCATTTTTACCTAGGAGGTACAAGAATAATGTAGATTATAAAGCTGGTATTTAAAAATAACTTCAGGGGACTAGCGCCGTGGCTCACTTGGTTAATCCTCCACCTGTGTCGCCAGCATCCCATATGGGTGCCGGGTTCTAGTCCCGCTTGCTCCTCTTCCAGTCCAGCTATCTGCTGTGGCCTGGGAAGGCAGTGGAGGATGGCCCGAGTGCTTGGACCCCTGCACCCACATGTGAGACCAGGAGGAAGCACCTGGCTCCTGGCTTCAGATCGGCATAGTTCTGGCTGTAGTGGCCATTTAGGGGGTGAACCAATGGAAGGAGGACCTTTTTCTCTGTCTCTCTCTCTCTTTCACTTTCTAACTCTGTCAAATAAATTAAAAAAAAATAAAAATAACTTCAGACATTTTCCAAGTAAATCAAAAGAAATTTTTGGTAAAACAAATACCTCAGTCATGCCTTATAGGATACAGACATAAAAGCCAGCAAAGTGGGGCTGGTGTTGTGGCACAGTGCAGTAAGCCACCAGCATCCCCTATAAGTGCTGACTTGAGTCCTGGTGCTCCACTTTCCTGCTAATGCACCTGAAAAAGCAGTAGAAGACAGCCCAAGTCCTTTACTCACATAGAAGACCCAGATGAATTTCCTGGCTCCTGACTTTGGCCTGTCCCAGCGCTGGCTGCTGCGGACATTTGGGGAGTGAACCAGCAGATGGAAGACTTTCTCTCTCTCTCTCTCTCTCTCTGACTTTCATATCAATAAATAATTTTAAAAGCC